>NW_024747582.1:180931-317593 GCF_018991925.1 Homarus americanus | reverse complement strand
AGGTAGGGGGTGTCAGTAGGTAGGGGATGTACAGAGAGGGTGTTTAGCAGGCAGGAAAAGTCAGTAGGTAGGGGGTGTGCAGGTAGTGTGGTGGGTGTCAGTAGGGTAGGGGGGTCAGTAGGTAGGGGAGTAAGTAGGTAGGGTAGTAGGTAAAGTAGGGATGGCAGGTGCAGTAGGGGAGGTCAGTAGTGGGTAGGGGTGTCAGTAGGTGTGTCAGCAGGTAGGGGGGGGTAACAGAGGTAGGGGTGTCAGTAGGTAGGGGGTGTGTCAGTAGGTAGGGGGTGTGTCAGTAGGTAGGGGGTGTGTCAGTAGGTAGGGGGTGTGTCTAGCGCTGCAGGAGAGAGGCAGGTGTTAATTAAGAGTATTTACCTTGATCAGCCAGGTAGCCCAATACTTGCTTCCTGGTTCACTCCTCTGACCTTTGGCTGGTGGTGAGTGAAGTGAGGGGGAGTATGGCCGGTGTAAACACAAACAAGGTTAGGTTTAGTGTATAAGGTTGTGAGTTGTAAGGGCACTTATCCTAATACTCTAACCTAACCTAAGTGTATAAGGTTGTGAGTTGTAAAGGTACTTCTAATAGACTCCAACCTAACCTAACCTAACCTAACCTAACCTAACCTAAGCTAAGCTAACCCAACCCAACCCAACCTAACCTAAGCTAACCCAACCTAGTGACTGGGTAAGCTTAAGATCTACTACAATTATATACAAATACTAACAGTTAGCCTAAGAGGGTTGGGGCCTGTTGGGCTTGGTACTCATCAAGCCTGGGACCTAATCTAAGATAGTTTTATGTAGATTGGGGTCCATGTGGCCAGACTGGGGTCCAAGTAGCCAACCATCACATTCTTGACTACTGTTGACTAGTGTATGTTAGTATAGTCAAGGTAGACGAGTGAATAACTGCTGGACGCTACAAGTTTCCCTCAGTTTTTTCCACCTCATGAACCTACAGTATGTAAACTCTGGCTGGTGGGTTAGGTTAAGTTATATCAATTATTTATTCCTCGTCTTAACTCGAGGTCTACTGATAAGGGTGTGTGTGTGTGTGTGTGTGTGAGTGTGTGTGTGTGAGTAAAGACACGTACTGTATACATTTGCATCACAACATGTAGGTAAATGTATGAATTATGATATCACACACACACACACACACACACACACACACACACACACACACACTGTACCACCCCACACACACACACACACACACTGTACCACCACACACACACACACACACACACACACACACTGTACCACCACACCTCACCCCTACACCAAGGTAAGACACAGCACAGGTATTCTCTCAATGACACCTAACTCACTACATCCTGCACACGTTTTTACTCCGACCGGTGACATTTAACGCTCTTTAACGACACTTTACACTAATGAATTTATGGCTATTGATATCTGCCAGTGATGTCATCCTATCAGTTCAGTTCACAGTGAATACAATGGCTGACCTTAATGTTACCTCACTGGGGTATACGATTAAGTCTCCCGCTGTCCGTATGTCTGTCCGTCCCAGTCATAAACACGGAGTAGCTCTAACATATAACAATATTACAACAACTTTACTATAATTTTGGGATCACCTGAAGATTAACCACCCTAACACATACCTAACCTCACTTAACCTAACCCAACCCCCCTCCCCCAGGTAGCTAAGGTGTTTAATTCTCAGGTGAAATAAGGTAGAAGAGTTAATCCACAGGTGATCCTAATTTTTCCAACATATGAATATTATAAAACCTGTAAATAATAAGTTAATAACAGTCATTAACTCCTTCCGGCTCAGGTTTGTGTGGGACAAGTGAGGGAGAGTTGAGGTGGTCTGGCCGGGAGCTGAACACCCATCAGGAGGGACTCAGCGCCGTGGCCACCTCCCTCACGGACCTCCACGGGGCGTACAACTTCGAGAGCCTTAAATTAGGGTTCCCGGTGGTGGAGGGTTTAGTGCTTGGGAATGGTGTCCTGCCCACAGAGTTCGATGGTCAAGGGGCAGCTTCACGGGGTCAAGGAACTGCTACACGGAGTCAAATACCAACTCGAGTTTTTCCTGAATCTAATACTGATTCCACCTTCGGGAACATTGGTCAAGGCGAGGCTGGTGTACGAGGCGAGGGAACAAGTAAGAGAGAGTTAGCCAGGTCGATGAGGGAACAGTTCGACGTCTTCAAGGAACGTCTGGCACGTACAGTTCAAGAGTCGCCCTTCTCACCTCCGCCTACAGCGCCACCCGGAGCGACGAACACAACAGACGGCGAGGTGGGGTCCTCTGGTGCTGGTAGTGGAGGCAGGGAAGGCCGGGTACTCATTGGTGAGATGGTGAGTAAGTCAGAGCGTCGGGCAGGTGAGGACCCCAGTGGGATAAAGTCGGGGATATTACGCCTAGATGCTCACCCAATACCCGTCACCTTCACCTCCCTCCCGGGCTTCCCTCTCTTTCCCCGCACCACTACTGTGGGGTCGGCTGGTGTGGGGGTGGGGGGTGTACCGGCCAGTGTGGGTACCGTCACCGGTGACACTACTGCGGTGCCAGGTGTGGGGCCGGGGACAAGTGTTGGCACTTTGACACCTGTGAGGACGGACCCGGCCACGGTGAGTCGAGGGCCAGGGCTGACGAGAGTGCCTGGGGGCGTCGTAGGCACCAGACTGACGGGTGTTGCAGGAGGCGGGTTCAGGAGGACACCATCAGGAACCTCGGAAGGGGACAGCAACGGCGTGGGTAACCTGATGAGGCTGTTGGAGTCCCGTCTGATTGGTGGCATCAGAGGAGCCACCACCACCACCTCACCCATACAACACTTCGACCCATCCATCGTCGTCAACTTCCTCACCCTGGTCGCCCTCTCACAACAACAGAGGTACAACCCATCAACACTGTCTCTTGCTCATAAAATATACTTCTAAAATGACATCAGTGCCCACAAAATGTTAGACCTATTTTATGTGATCAATATAATATGAAACCAAGGCCCTGCCGTAGTATAAACATGTTTAACCCACGACAGGCGCGGTGGGTCAGGCTCGTCGGCACCTGGACAACGTAACGCTGCCCTGGCCGGAGGAGCTCCTCTCACTCTGCCCACATCTGCTGCTGGCAGTGAATTTGGTCCCTTCAGCACTGGCGACGACCCGTGAGTGTATTAAACTCTCTCTCTCTCTCTCACTTGGCTCAACTGTGTCACTATTGTTATTGTTCACTTTGTATCTATTTTTCTGGCTCAATAAGTGTGTGTGTTTGGTCGACAGGTCAGCAGGGGTCGACCCGTCATCCATCCTGCTGCCTCCCATGCTGCGCCAGACGCTGTACTCCTACTTGCTGCCACGGCTGGCTTCCCTCACCGCCCTGGTGGAGACTATACCCGGTGTCCCAGGCCTGGACTACCCCATCATCTCCACTGTCCCCTACACCAACTTCTACTGCTCCGACATGCCCTGGCCAGGCTTCTACGCCGACACAGAGGCCAGGTGTCAGGTACAGTACGAGGGGCAGGGAATTCCTATCTGGTCAAACTATCATGAATAACGTAAAGGTTATGAGGTAGGAGTTCAATGTTGTGACCTGGCTTGACCTAACCCTTCCATGGTCCCCACAACACGAGACATTATTTCTGGGCTTGGGTCTGTGTCACGGGAGCAAATTATCTTAAATTACCTTTCTTGGTTGAGACAGTCTACTAAACGGGTAACCGCTACACCCGCTCCTAATACTATTGACGAAAAGAATGAAGTCAATAAGACGTATCTCCAAATCACATATATCACTACAGTATACTTTTCTTAAAATTACGGAGCGCCTTGACGAGTTTGGTGAAGTTAGCCCTAAAATCATCAAATAGCCACGTTTTCTGTGTTGCAGTGTTACCTGTATCGAAAACGGGAAAGTCAATATTTGTTCAACGTCATATCAACTTGTATGTATGTATGTAAAATGTATGTCAGCGTTATCTAATTGAATGTGTTTTGTATGTATGTGCAGGTGTGTGTGTGAATGATTGCACGTGTATGATGATTAACTAAGAGCAGGTATATGATTGCATGTGTGTATGATCTACTAACAGCAGGTGTGTATTATCACCTATTAAAAACAGGTGTGTATGATCTAAAAAAAAACAGGTTTATGATTGCAGGTGTGTATGATCTAAGAGCAGGTGTACGATTACAGGTGTGGCACTACTGTGATCTGGACGGGCGGCAGGCATCCTTCCTCTGCCCCAACGGCACCATGTTCAACCAGGCGTTCTTCGTGTGTGACTGGTGGTACAACCTGGACTGTCAGTCAGCGCTCACTTACTCCTCAACGAGCGGGTGTTCGTCTCTTCCGGGAGGTCGACGAGATTTGCCCTCACCGCACCCTTACCGCTGGAGATCCCGGATACTATCTTCCTGGAGGCCGCCACCACTACCACCACACCAGGTAGGTCCTCACCCCTGCACCACACCCCCGCACCAGGAACCACCCCACCACACCCCCCTGCACCCAGGTAGGTCCCCACCCCACCAGCACCCCCACCAGTAGGTCCCCACCACACACCCCCACCAGGTATGTCCTCACCCCACCACACCCCCACCAGGCAGGTCCTCACCCACCACACCCCCACCAGGTAGGTCCTCACCCCACCACACCCCCACCAGGTCCTCACCCCACCCACCAGGCACACACACGATATATGACACAGCAGTAATAAAGAAACACGACGGGAGCTATAAGAACAGGAGGTGATGAGAGATCTCCGTGTGTCTACCTGCCGCAACACTCATTTCTCTCGTGGCCAGCTGCTGTGTGAACCCAGGAACACCACCAGCCGCAGCCCACATGACAGTAACGCTCCTACCACCTCACCTTTCACCTACCACACATGAGTCCGTCCCTCACACAAGTCTTAAGAAGACGAGAGAGAGAGAGAGAGAGAGAGAGAGAGAGAGAGAGAGAGAGAGAGAGAGAGAGAGAGAGAGAGAGAGAGAGGAGAGAGAGAGAGAGAGAGAGAGAGAGAGAGAGAGAGATATTACTGTACATCAGCTGTAGTGAACATAACGTGGTGCAGTGAGGCTCTGTACATCACATAGCCGCTAAGTACAGTACTGTCGTAATAACTTAAGTACAGTAACATGTCACACGTCAGTAACACATGGGACCCTTACCTGTTACGTAACCCTTACTGTAACGCCACCAAACTCTTATACCAAGGATTAACAACAACACTCCACGGCTCAACACAACACTCCATAGAACAGCATGCAACACAACAACACTCCACGGCTCAACACAACACTCCATAGAACAGCATGCAACACAACAACACTCCACGGCTCAACACAACACTCCATAGAACAGCATACTCCACAACACAACAACACTCCACAGCTCAACGCAACACCTCACAGCATACTCCACAACACAACAACACTCCACGGCTCAACACAACACTCCATAGAACAGCATGCAACACAACAACACTCCACGGCTCAACACAACACTCCATAGAACAGCATGCAACACAACACCCACAGAACAGCATAATACCCACAACACAACAACACTCCACAGCTCAACACAACACCTCACAGCATACCCACAACACAAACAACACTCCACACAGCTCAACACAACACCTCACAGCATACCCACAAACACAACAACACTCCACAGCTCAACACAACACCTCACAGCATACTCCATACAACACAACAACACCCATGCCCAACAACACAACACCCTCACAGCATACCCACAACACAAACAACACTCCACAGCTCAACACAACACCTCACAGCATACCCACAACACAACAACACTCCACGGCTCAACACACAACACCCTCACAGCATACTCCACAACACAACAACACTCCACAGCTCAACACAACACCACAGCATACCTACAACACAACACTCAGCCAGCTCAACACAACACCTCACAGCATACTCCACAACACAACAACACTCCACGGCTCAACACAACACCTCACAGCATACTCCACAACACAACAACACTCCACAGCTCAACACTCCACCTCACAGCATACTCCACAACACTCCACAGCTCAACACAACACCTCACAGCATACTCCACAACACAACAACACTCCACAGCTCAACACAACACCTGGCCAGCATACCCACAACACAACAACACTCCACAGCTCAACAACACAACACCTCACATACCATACACAACACAACACCACAGCTTCAACACAACACCTCACAGTGATACTCCACAACACAACAACACTCCACAGTTCAACACAACACCACAGCATACTCCACAAACACAACAACACTCCACGGCTCAACACACCACAGCATACTCCACAACACAACAACACTCCACAGCTCAACACAACACCTCACAGCATACCCACACACTCCACAGCTCAACACCCACCTCACAGCATACTCCACAACACTCCACAGCCCAACACACAACACCACAGCATACTCCACAACACACAACACTCCACAGCTCAACACAACACCTCACAGCATACTCCACAACACAACCTCCCGACCTCCCCCACCAATACAATTTCCGCCTCGCTTTAATAGTGCCGGATACAGCGGTCATGTGGTCGCCGTCACCAACACTTTAAGTACAGGTTAGGTTAGGATGGGTTTAGGTTAGGTTGGGTTGGTTTAGGTTAGGTCAAGGTTAAGGGTTAGGTTAGGTTGGGTTGGTTTAGGTTAGGTCAAGGTTAAGGGTTTGGTTAGGTTGGGTTGGTTTAGGTTAGGGTTAAGGCTAGGTTAAAGGCTGGTTTGTGTTGTGTTGGGCGGTTTAAGAAGGCTGGTTTAAGCAGTCAAGGTTAAGGGTTAGGTTGCTGGCTTAGGTTAGTCACAAGTTAAGGGTTAGAAGGGGTTGGCTTTAGCAGCTGGCAAGGTGTCATGAAGGCTGGTTTAGGTTAGGTCAAGGTTAAGGGTTTGGTTAGGTTGGGATGGTTTAGGTTAGGTCAAGGTTAAGGGTTAGGTTAGGTTGGGTTGGTTTAGGTTAGGTTATAACTCTCGGGTAAGACTTGTGGTCCGTGGATGTTGTTTATATAAGAGCCATCATCATCTCGGGCAGACATTACCACTTTCACCAGAGGAGTTTCACGGCAGATCATTCTTATTACTCACTACAATCAATAACTTTCCCGGCTTGATTTATATTTATCTAATTATTTATTTATTGGGGGTTCTAGACGTCCCAAGACCCTTCATTACAGTGCACTTTAAAAGAACATTCACCCAACGTAACCACACCCAACCTAACCTAACCAAACCTAACCACACCCAACCTAACCTAACCAAACCTAACCTAACCTAACCAAACCTAACCTAGCTATCCACCACACACTCAAACGTTACTTTCACCCAGCACTGTAATCTGTGGTGAAGATAAACGTGTAACAATTAATGTCTGAGAAACACTTAAAAGATATTTCTTATAAACAAGTCAACTCACTGGCACCTCGTCTTCTGTACACACACACACACACACACACACACACACACACACACACACACACACACACACCTTTCTATTTCCTTGGATATGTTGGTTAGGTTAGGGATTCGATTAGATTAGGTTAGGAACTTAGGAGAGATGTAGTGAAGATGTAGAAAGAGGGAGGGAAGGAGTGCAGTGCAGTAGAAGGAGGGAGGGAAGGAGTAGAGGGAGGGAAGGAGTGCAGTGCAGTAGAAGGAGGGAGGGAAGGAGTAGAGGAAGGGAAGAGCCGAGTGAAGTGCAGTAGGAGGGAGGGAGTGGAGTGACCAGCGGTAGAGTCAGTAGTGAGACGGTCGTCAGTGTGGACGGTCACCAGCGATCATCATCATCTCCCATAACACTGTACACCACCTCAAGTAAGACGCTTATAACTTCATGTATGTATGTGTATTATGTATACGTGTGTGTGTGTGTGTATATATAATAATAATAATAATATATGTATTTATGCATGTATGTGTGTCTATATGTATGTATGCATGAATGTATAAGTATTTAAGCAAATGTATGTATGTATGTATGTATGTATGTATGTATGTATGTATGTATGTATGTATGTGCGTGCGCGAGTGTATTCTTGACACAGTGATGACACAACACACTCACCACAAAACAGTAAGTCATATTATATATAATTTTTTTCAACAAAAACACAACTTGTGGTTTACGGCAACACACCAAAGTTGTCAGAGTATTCGTGTAGGAAATACTGAAGTAAGTAACGGTGAAAACAATGAGAGATGAAGTAATCACAGGAATGTAAAGTAGTTTGTTAATATGAGAGGAATCAGGCTGTGAATTGAGGCCACAGTAGTGGGTGACACACACAGACACACACACACACACACACACACAGACACACACACACACACAGGACACACACACACACACACACACACACACACAGACACAGACACACACACACACAGACACACACACACACACAGACACAGACACACACACACACACACACACACACACAGACACACACACACACACACACACACAGACACACACACACACACACACACAGACACAGACACACACACACAGACACACACACACACACACACACACACACACACACACACAGACACACACACACAGACACACACACACACACACACACACACACACACAGACACACACACACACACACACACACACACACACACACACACACACACACACACACACAGACACACACACACACACACACACACACACACACAGACACACACACACAGACACACACACACACACACACACACACACACACACACACACACACAGACACACACACACACACACACACACACAGACACACACACACAGACACACACACACACACACACACACACACACACAGACACACACACACACACACACACACACACACACACACACACACACACACACACACACAGAGACACACACACACACACACACACACACACACACACACACACACACACACACACACGTTCATCACCTGACCTCGGTACTATACTTACTGTAGTGTACAAGATCCGTCCTTCATTACACCAGTTATATAAAGGTGTAATTATCACACAGCTGAGAGGTTTATGGTGCACATCAATTACAATACTGTTACTACTGTACTGTGATCATAATGGCGTAATGTTCACCTTTTATAATACTGATCACAGCTAAATCAGTAGTGAGGCGCAGGAAAATGAAGCGGTATAATGGAGGTACTGAGGCAGTGTGGTGATGACGAACAGGTGTGTGTGTACTGCCCCGCGGCCACCACCAACAGCCTCTCACTAAAACATTCAACTTTTACGTTATTTAACATTATTAAAACACGACACACAGGAATAACTGTTGTGTTTACGTGTTTACTCTTCCATGTGTAGTGACCAGGTAAGCAAGGTGAGCGTCACACTGGCAGTACTCATTAGCAGTTAATTAAGGTAGAAAACAGGTGAGGCAGTGGGCCCAAGAGAGGGAAAGTTAGAGTAACCGCCGTGAAGCCAGAGGGGGGAGGGGGGAGGAGAGGGTCGTCTGTCCACCTGTACCTGGCTCCCTCACCCTTCCTACCTCATTACCCTCAGGTCAACTCAACAAATCCACATCATGTAAATTATTCAGAATATTTACAATAATTCATGTCTCGGGGTAAGAGTGATCAGTAGCTATACCAGTAATACCTTTGTTGTGTTAGATAAATGTTACTCTTCTTCTCTTCGTTTGTCATCCACAGAGAAGTTGAATGAATAAACAAAAAAGTTACCCCTCACTCCCTCACATAACACTCAAGCAACATACCCAGGACTTAACCAAAACAAAGAAGGAATCACCCACCCCTCCCGTTACTAACAAATACACCCGCAATATATCCCCCCCACAGCATTATGTAAGCAAACACAGGTATGTAGCAGTCAACAAACGCCCCCCCCGGCCCAAGGGATCCAAACGACACATGATTTATTAACGCGTCTTATTTAAAAGGTCTACAATTCATAAGGATATTTTAAAGCCGAATATAATTTGTATAAACTTGGGCAAGGAGCAAACATCTTGAGAGTCACACACACAAACGGACCTCTCTTTCCTCATAAGCCTTTGTGATTAATGCCTCACCTTGCTTCAGATAAATTAAACTAAGATTAACTAAATTCACGAGTCGACAAAATTAACTAAACCTAACCAATGTGACAAAACGTACATTTATAAGTTAAACTAGACTTATGGAGAATGGACAGCTCTTGAAGTGAAGTACATCGTGGTCACTAATTCACTATTGCAACAAGACACGAATCTAGTCACCTGCGTTCGTGTTTCATGTTAACACCAAAAACTTGAGACGGTTCACTTCCTGGTTGACTGTGGCACTAAACTCCCCGGAAAGTTACGCATCGGGTGAATTCAAGTAGCCAAGCAAGATGGACATGACAGCACGCATAGGTCTCTTGGAACTCATTTTTTTTTGTTTAATCGCGTGAAACTAAATGTGTGTCCAGCAAGTTGTAAATTGTGTTTATACTAAGTGTGTGTGTGTGTGTGTGTGTGTGTGTGTGTGTGTAGAGAAGGAGTGTTACCTACAGGTCCATCCACTCGACTACCAACTACTATTATTACAACAAATGAAGATGTACACACAGACAGACAGACACGGGAAGCCTTGGTCCAGAACACACGTAAAGTAAAGAATAACCAATATTAACAGTGGCAAAAAGATAAGAAGATGAGCTTGAAAAATTGAACGGACACACACACACACACACACACACACACACACACACACACACACACACACACACACATCATACACACACACACACACACACACTCTTTCACACACACACACACACACACACACACACACACACACGCCACACACACACACATCATACACACATCATACACACACACACACACACACACACACACACACACACACACATCATACACCACATCTACATAATGAGGTTCCGTAAATATTTACCAGAAAAAGACAAATTCATTTATTCTTTCTCCATCTGTGACAAATTCTTCATCGCTACATCGTGTTACAGGTGTACCCAGGTAACGTAACACTCCACCCAGGTAACACAACTCACATGCTTCACCCCCCACCAATCCCACACCACCACCTCTACCATTCTCACATTACATCACACAATTACACTCTTCGTTATTCTTCCCACAGTTTCATCTCTCTCACAGCTGACCCCACCCCACTATAATCACCATTCTATTCCTTATTCTTCACTATTAACCCAGCCTTCACCATATCTAGTCATCATTATAAACAAGGTTAAGTATCAAGACCTCAAGGATCAAATTATACCAAAAATTCCTTATAAATTACAAAAAAATTATTAGTTTTCGATTACAAAACCTGACCTGACCTGTTCTTATTGCCCAACTCAGACGTACTCCCCCTCCCCCTAATTAAACACCTATCCTGCGTCCCCTTACCTGTACAGTACCTGACAGAGTAACACCACTAGCGACCTGTCATACACCACAACAAGTACTAAAACAGGTTGGGTTAGGTTAGGTTCAGAAGAGGTGGATAATGTAAATAATACGATGGGTTATATCTGTATTAAATGTCTGATAAACGGTGAAAGGATGAAACTTGAAAGCAATTTACGAACCACGGTGACTGGAGAAAGTTGTGGAAGATTGCCTGAAGGAGTCACACACACACACACACACACACACACACACACACACACACACACACACACACACACACACACACACACCATATTCCCACTACATCAATGTCTTCGTCTTTTCAGAGTGAGGGAACTACCACGGGCGCAGACATCAACATTAAGAATCAGAAGAAAATTGGACACAGAAGGAAAATATCTCTCTAGTTATCGCCGTGGTGGTTAAAAATACTATAGTGGTGTTAAAAATTGATCCACTGTGTTAATAATTATCCACCGTGTTAATAACTGAACCACCGTGTTAATAATTGATCACTCGTGCTAATAATTGATCCACGGTGTTAATAACTGACCCCTCGTGTTAATAACTGATCCCTCGTGCTAAGACGGATTACCATACTGTTACCAAGCTGAAGAATCCTAAGCTAACCTAAACTAAGCTAACCTAAACCATCCAGTGCATTGACAAAGAGATAAAAACTCAACCCCAGAAGTGTAAATATAGTGATCCAGGGAAATGATCTGTGTGTGTTTGTTATATAACCTAGTGACAAGAGCACAAACATAAGATAAGAACTATAAGGTAAAGATAAGGAAGAGAGGAAGATAAGGATATCCTAGCAAGTGAGGAGGATGGAGATGTGAAGGTGGTGTTGGAGGGTGACCCAGCCTCGCCCCTGCCCTACCCCGTCCCATCAGCTCACCCAACCGGCCCTGACAGCTCACCCAACCGGCCCTGACAGCTCACCCACCCGGCCCTGACAGCTCATCTACCCGGCCCTGTCAGCTCATCACCTAGCTGACAGCTACCCACCAGCCTGACAGCTCACCCACCCGAGGCCCTGTCAGCTCACCCACCCGGCCCTGACAGCTCACCCACCCGGCCCTGTCAGCTCACCCACCCGGCCCTGACAGCTCACCCACCCGGCCCTGTCAGCTCACCCACCCGGCCCTGACAGCTCACCCACCCGGCCCTGTCAGCTCACCCACGAATGTCTCTCAGTCACCATCATGCTGACCCTGTGGCTTCTATGTGAGTTAATACTTTATTTACCGTTTATCTTATACTTCAATAACTATATTCCATTCACCATTAAATGAAAATAAGAATATCCAGCCAAGTTTATTTCACCAAAAGATTAATTATCCTATATTTTTGGTGGGGTTTGGTTAGGTTAGGGTTAGGTTAGGGTTAGGTTAGGTTAGGGTGTTATAGACTCACGGGGAGAAACAGCCTTAGCGGTGTGGTAAGAGGTGACGTATCTGGTTTTAACACACTGATGAACATGACCTTACCCCCGCCACCTGCATGCAACACTGTTTTACTCACACCAACACCCCAACCCTCACACCAACACACTAGCCTCCACCAACACTAACCCTGCACCAACACACCTCAACACGCAGTACACACTGTAAACCCCTCACACACCCAACACACCCCAACCCTCACACCCCAACACACCTCAACACACCCTGACACACACCTCCCAACCCTCCACACAACCCCACACCCCAACCCTCACACCAACACTAACCCTCACCAACACACCTCAACACACCCCTGACACACACACCTCAACCCTCACACTGCCCACACCCCAACCCTCACACCAACACCCTGACACACCTCAACCCCTCCACACCAACACACCCCAACCCTCACACCAACACACCCCAACCTTCATCCACAAACAATCTTAGCAAGTAAAGGAGGGCGCCAGGTGGTGAGGCAAGTCCCCATCTTTCGCCATGTTACCTCAGGTGGTCACACGGGAACCTCCATCACACCTACTGGGATCTTCGTCACTCAGGAATAATTACACATAAAACTATTACAAGGTTAACTGCTATTACTCTTGAAGCACCTGACCGTCTAGAGTACGATGGCTTAACCCCTTGATTACGGTGATTTAGCCCCTTGAGTACGATAGTCTAGTCCACGGAGTACAATGATATCTTACTCAAGGGGTTAAGTCATCGTACTCAAGGGGTTAATATCATCAGGTTACCGTTTCCCAAATTAGCAGTGACGATGAGATTACACCTGAGTGACTGTGACAAGACTAGAACCTACAGTGAGACGAGTTGAGGGATGACGGCCTAACCTAACCTAACCACACCATCTTGTTAGCGATGATTGTGATTAGGTTGTTCAAGTTGTGATTGTGTTGCAGGTGTTGTGAGCGGGTGGGGAGCCAGCCAGCACCTGAGCCGCGTTCCCTCTGCCCAGGTGTCCATCACTAACCCAGGTGAGCGAGGCCTCATACCCGCCCAGCCCTACTGGCCGCCCACACCCTCCCCAACACACCTCCGCCCTCCCGCCGCCCTAACCAAACCACTCGTGGTCAGACACGCCCACGCTCACGCCCATCTGAATGAAATCGAGTCAGGCGTAAGTATTCAGGAACACGGGTACAGGCGTCCTCCAGCGGGCGTGAGTAAGGCCCTCCCCACAGTGGTGCTCGACGCCCTCAACGCTGCTCCTGAGCCGCCACACGTCGACGAGGGTGAGGAGCCAGGTACACCGCAACAAGCCCCCGCCCTCCACCCTCCCCCCATCTCCACCGTCACTCACTTACCACACACAATATCTTCACTACCTGACGACGTAGACTTACCTGAAGGGAGTTCGGTTACGTCAGAAGCTACAGTTCTCGTCCAGCCATTGTTGAGGTCACCTGGCCAGTCGGCGGTGCCTCTTGAGTCACCAGAGATCAACAGTATACAGTCCCACGTGGCCAAGACTCTACAGGCCAGTGACCCGCCAGCTGTAAGTGTTAACCAATCCACAGGAACACAAAGGTTAAGCCAACAATATATACAAGGCAGAGCTACAACAGTTGTGACAACCACCGACACACCAGTTGCTGCAGTATTTAATAACAATATACAAACTGAACACAATCCTCTACAACAGTTTCCTCCAGCTCCCGGCCCTCTCACACACTGGAACCAATCAATATTCGGCAGCCCTCAGGTGACCAGCCCGGCCCCACACGAGGACCAGCGGCGTCAATACCTGAATTCCAACTTTGTTGTGAGTCAGTTTAACTTTAAAGACACTAGTGAACCAACACCTCAACTAACACCTGCCACCGTCCTACACGGACCACCTGTGTCTATACCACCTTCACTCACCGCTGACCACCTATATACTCCCCAACTGTCTCCACAGCACCACCAGCTGTCTCCCCAGCAACACCAGCTGTCTCCTCAACTGTCTCCACAGCAACACCAGCTGTCTCCCCAGCAACACCAGCTGTCTCCCCAACAAGCACCAGCTGTCTCCACAGCAACACCAGCCTATCTCTCAACTGTCTCCCACAGCAACACCAGCTGTCTCCCCAACTGTTTCCACATAGCTTCCAGCTGTCTCCTCAGCTGTCTCCCCAGCAACACCAGCTGTCTCCCCAGCAACACCAGTTGTCTCCCCAGCAACACCAGCTGTCTCCACAGCAACACCAGTTGTCTCCCCCAGCAACACCAGTTGTCTCCCCAGCAACACCAGCTGTCTCCACAGCCACACCAGTTGTCTCCCCAGCAACACCAGCTGTCTCCACAGCAACACCAGTTGTCTCCCCCACACCGTTGTCTCCCCAGCAACACCAGCTGTCTCCCCAGCAACACCAGTTGTCTCCCCATCAACATCAGCTGTCTCCCCAGCAACATCAGCTGTCTCCCCAGGAACACCAGCAGTTCGCTCCTCAGCACAGTGGGGGCAGCACCCTCACCACTGCTCACCGCCAGGACCCAGATTACCTTCTCCAGTATGAGGCACCAACAGAGAGCCGCGTCCCAGTGAGTCAGGCCGCTGGCGTCTTACCTCACCCGCCAGGTCGACTACAACTACCACAACGATTACTTCTCCGACGTCCACACTTTACTAGACCTCTACCACACCATTTATTAAGACGACCACAGCCTATACATCCACTCCCATACCTGACACGACAACCACTACCTATACGCAGACCTACACAGCCGCAGGTACTAAGGACTCAACTACCGGCCAAACACTACCAGAGGGGAGAAGGTGAACAGGTGACCCAACCTACCGTAGATATTCCCCCGACAACATACCGTCCATACACAACACAGAGGACCCCGCCAAGTGACACTCGCAATCAACCTGGTCACAAACTCCTACACCCGGACCCATTTGCTCACGTCTTTGAGTCACTTGACCAAAGACTCAGTCAAGATGAGCCGAACAGAGACTATCAATACCAGGACGATGATTATTACTATGACGACGACTATTATTATGATTATGAGGACTATCAAGTTCCTCTTGTGAGACGCGTGAATGTCCGTCCCTCACCCCCCACCACTAGAACGCGGCACCGCTCATCTACGACTATATTACCTTTAGTGCCCATCAACTCTTTGGGCACCCCACCACCACCCAAGAGAACCAGACCCCGTGGTCCTATCACCCCACCACCTTCCTTTATCCCCCCCCGCCGCACCACACCTTCACCACTTCAAGAATCACGACTATTACCCGAAGAGGATCACCACTTACAGCATGTGCCCAGGTCCCGGCCCCTCGCACACCCACCTCCCCCACAAGACAGTTTCCAGAGTCGCAAGCCACAACTTAATCTTCCTTCCACACTCAGAGATCATTCGACAACACAGTCCATGCGATATGGACCATCGGAGCTCACGCCACTATCCCCCCACACTACTCCACCGCCCACACCACTATCCACCCACACCATACCCCGCCTATCCCCACCACTTCCCCCTTACTATCCCCCACACCTCCCCCGCCCTCACCACTATCACCACACACCCGCCGGCCCAGGCACCGTCACTCAAAGATAATTCCGTCTCCAGTCACTCAATGTCACCACCCTCAAGAACTACGACCCCAGCGACTGAACCTTCCCCAACACCTGAAGTGGAAATGTCTGAAGATGTCAAAACCCGCGAGAGAGAACCTGTTGTCTCCTCACCCACGACCCCCGCCAACCTGAAGCAGCAGCTACGAGTCGAGATAGGAACCATAATTGGGGCGGGTCCTCCTCTCTCTGTATCCGTGTCACCTGAACAGCTCCTCCAGTACCACACCAGCAGAAACGACCCCCATAAACAGGTTCCTCAGCCAGTGTACTTCTCGCCACCAGAGATAAGTCAAGACCGTACAACCAATCAGGGTAAGCGTGATTTACGTCAGAGCGTCATTAAGTCGGACACGCATACACGCACGCAACGCCCATCCAACTCCAGGAAAAGTCGGCGTCAAAGGCCACGAATTACGAATTATGAAACAAGACAAAGACACACTGAGTCACTCTCGCCTCTCCTGGGACGACAACCTTCACGTCTCACCATAAGTCGGCAACAAGACCCACAACTCGGTGGGGCTTCAGATGATGAACAGTTAGTGAAGGCGACACACAACACCGTCAGCTCTCCGTCACCGTCATCACAACCTGTTAATACTACCGAGGAGAAGCTAACTAATGCTGCAGGTGAAGAGAACGATATCCACCTTCACTCACACACTACCCACGTGTCAGCACCCACCATCAACGGTACACACCAGTTTCATCCACACATTAAGGTGGATGACACATTAAATCATCCTCCACCTAGTAATGAGTCAAGTGATCATCCTCAACCAACAGTTACACACAGATCGAGGCTAACGGTGGATGAAGAAGAGGAGGCGGAGGAAGAGGAGGCGGAGGAAGAGGAGGAGAAGGAAGAGGAGGCGGAGGAGGAGGAGGAAAAGGAAGAGGAGGAGAGGGAAGAGGAGGAGGAGGAGAATGAAGAGGAGGCGGAGGAGGAGGAAAAGAAGGAGGAAAAGGAAGAGGAGAAGGAAAAGGAGGAGAAGGAAAAGGAGGAGGAGGAGAATGAAGAGGAGGCGGAGGAAGAGGAGGAGAAGGAAGAAGATAAATCTAATCTTCCTTCAACATCCTCCTACAAGAGAGAGTCCAGATCTACAGCAGCAGCCAACACACAGACCAAACACACCTTCTCTCGTTTACCACTACTTGGGTTGACGGGGCAGCAGGCGCTCAGTGACCACCACACTCCATCACCTCTGCCGGACAAGTTACCGCCTATTATTGACAAGGCCGTTACTGCCTTTCCTCCCTTCAGCAAAGACAGTGTGAGCATCCAGGAAGACGGGCTCCTGAGGGTGGCAGGCTGGAGGAGAGGTCTTCCTTACCCTAAAGTCGACATTCCCTCCTCCTCCCCCGCCCTCTCTGGTCTCCCGTTCTACATCAGAGAACAGAAAGACCTAGGACCTTTCTTCATGGTTTCTCTCTCTTAAGATACACCGAATTAAGTGTCTTGTGCCCCTAATACCATAAAGACCAACACAAGATAACTATTATATGCAGTGTGAATCGATGGAACGAAACATGAACTTTTACAGTGAACGTTAACAAAGGCCTTCACCTAAGACATGATGAATAATACAGTGTTAGTGAGATGTGACGAGCTGGTGGTGACATACTGTGTAATTCTGTTCACCACCTACTGTACTTAACCACGTACAGTACCTCCACGTACAGTATCAACACCCCGGTGATAGTGATAGTGAAGTAACACTCTGGTGATAGTGACAATTAGTGATGAAGATGAAGATAGTGAAGAGACTGATAGTGATATATTAACTTGTAACGACACTACTCAACTGCCCCCTGGTGTTAATATAAAGTATATTCACCGTTGACCTTTTAGTGTGTGAGAAAGCTTGCGTTACAGCAGGTGGCTAGTCACGACGAAAGGCTTCATACTGTGTTTGTAAATGTGTATATACAGTACAATTAAGTGAAGGATCCTTTAAGAAAATGGATATAAAAAAATATATAAATCTATGTATAATGCTGGTAGTATCTTTAGTAGGTGTATAGTTGGTCCTCTCACCAGTCTGTGTACGGGTCCAATAACCTGTGTTAAGGACTACAAGCCTCCAACTCACTTTAATAACTCTAAATGTTTCAGAGCAGATCCAAACCTTCAGAGTTGGATTAATACTTGATTATGGAGCCACACTTACACCACAGGCGTCGCTCCTCCTCTATACACTTACACAGAGGCTCTAACTACAGCACCATGCTAAGTATGAAGCCCTGATATCAGCCCTTACTGTACACACCTCGGTATGGCTTGATAACCTTCACACACACACACACACACACACACACACACACACACACACACACACACACACACACAGAGTAATATTAGGAACTATTGAGTATAAATTAAGTGCCTTTTCTTATATATTTCCAGGAATAATGTTATCAGTTGTAACTTGTATGCACACCTAATAGGAAAGTTATGGTGTGTGTTGTGTCGTGAGTGAGTTGAAGGCTGGTGCGCCACATCACCACCACACCATGCGCCACACCATGCACCACATACTCCCACCACAACTTGTACACTCCCTCAGAGGACCCAAACTCATGAGTGATTTGTTTACCGTCACAGTAATAAACAACAGACGTTACCATGAACCACCTTATTACTTCAGCCAAACTATCATAAACTGTAGTGACTGAGTGATGATGAAAAATTGGTGGCCACACTGACCCACAATTATCAACAAGATGAGTGTTGATGAGACGTGAGCAGCAGTAACAGTATAATGGCCAAAGGTACTGTTCACGATAACAGTATAATGGCCAAAGGTACTGTACACGATAACAGTATAATGGCCAAAGGTACTGTACACGATAACAGTATAATGGCCAAAGGTACTGTACACGATAACAGTATAATGGCCAAAGGTACTGTTCACGATAACAGTATAATAGGTAATGGGATACACGTACACGATAACAGTATAATGGCCAAAGGTACTACGATAACAGTATAATGGCCAAAGGTACTGTACACGATAACAGTATAATGGCCAAAGGTACTGTACACGATAACAGTATAATGGCCAAAGGTACTGTACACGATAACAGTATAATGGCCAAAGGTACTGTTCACGATAACAGTATAATGGCCAAAGGTACTGTACACGATAACAGTATAATGGCCAAAGGTACTGTACACAATAACAGTATAATGGCCAAAGGTACTGTACACGATAACAGTATAATGGCCAAAGGTACTGTACAAAGTGTTCTTAATGTACAGAGATACTTTGGTACAACGAAAATAAGGAGTGTATAAGTGTAGCCTACTGTAGCGTTAATAGAATGATCTACCACACTGTATTTTATTACCCCTTGTACTGTAGTTATGTAAGAACCAAGACAGACAGACAGACAGTCGGTCAACTTTACGGAAATTAACTGATCACTGAATAAACAATCGAACTTAAAATATAAATAAATAATTGAAATGTCATACTTACCCTAGTCCAGCACAACACTGCTCCACACTTACCTGCAGAAAATAGTCTTTATAATACAGTAATAATAATAATAAAAGAAGTACTGTATGTCTGTTTCATCCCCAGTATAGTATTTACCATCAAAATATAACAGTGGCTACCATAGCTTCGTGTTAGGTCAAACAATTATCCCCTAGACGAATATAGTTGTTTTGTCTTGAAATAATTATCAGGTTAATTAAGGTCATAGGAGGTTTAAATATTACTATGAGCCCCACACAATCCAAGTTAATTTCTTGTATACTGTATTTGATTAGTGAAGTCCGCTACAATGGTTTCCCGCCAGACCTCCCTTCACTTGATGTACTTGCTTCGGCAGTACATATACTAAAATTGGAACGATACAGAGAAGATTAGCATGGCCCCTGCGCAAGGATGACACGCAAAATCGTGAAGCGTTCCACATTTTTGCCCGCATTATTGTGTTTTAACAATAACTCAACACAAACTGACCACAAGATATTATATAATAAAATAAATAAGATAAATATCAGGGAGGTGCCGGACAAGGCTTCACTGAGAGGGTTCGAGCCTGGAGGCTGCGTCACACTGCTGTACGTTATAAGTCGTTATATACAAGTTCATACAAGATCAAATCTATTGTTCTTTCGATACAAACGACAATCCCAATTTATTAAAAAAAAATACTGTTTATGTTCGTCTACTGTAACTACAATTATGTTTAAACTACAACTATGTTTTTCACTTCCTGGCATCACAGAAGACTTTAAAATTCAAATTTATTTCGAGATAATGATAAAATAGATAACCTTTTCAAACGTACTTAAAAAAACCCACAAGATTATGTTGGTCGTCACTGGTTCAAATCGTAGCCTGCTGAACCAGCGTTAAACTTGTGTGACGAGTTGACTGAATATTTGTTTATCTATATAGCTATGGTAGGACCACTCCCCACCAACACCCACGTGTAGATGACCAGCAGAAACAACAGGCTCTCCCGTCGGTGGTGAAAGCTTGTGTTTGGTTGTACTGTATTATGTAATTCTACTGTAGATGAAAGGTTTCTTCCTCGTCGTCCAGTTACCCATGGTGGCAGAGCTCTCACTACTTCATGTTAAAAACAATATTCATATTAGACTTGAGTTAGTCAGTAATATTTACCATAGTTATCCTTACATATAAAATAGAATAATACTCATTTTCTTTTACAATATTGTACACTCACTGCAGGAAGGACTTCGTTACACTAGTTCTCTGTTTGTGTGTCATGGTCCCGTACTTGTACAGTATTCTTAATGTAAGTCTATTACAACAGTAATAGTGAACATTAAAGTGTTACATTAGTGTTGATATTAAACAAAGGTCTCTCCTAGAAATAAACACCTGAGAGCTTTGTCTGTCATCCTTCACCTGCACTGTCTCGGCACACACGAAACTCTATCACCACGCTCTATAGACACCGTGTACCTGTATTGTCTGTGTTCATGCTGAGATGTATACCTGTACAGCTTATATACTGTACATACAGTACCAATTATAAACTTGTAAGACAATTTTACTGATTAAATATTAATATTAAGAGTACCTTCCTAAATGACCTACACAATGATTATTAAAAGTGGGACGTACTGTACATAGTTCGTTTGTCAGTTCGGGATCACTGATTCCCAACAATGGTTTCCCGCCAGACCTCCCTTCACTTGATGTACTTGCTTCGGCAGTACATATACTAAAATTGGAACGATACAGAGAAGATTAGCATGGCCCCTGCGCAAGGATGACACGCAAAATCGTGAAGCGTTCCACATTTTTGGCCGCATTATTGTGTTTTAACAATAACTCAACGCAAACTGACCACAAGGTATTATATAATAAAATAAATAAGATATACAATATCAGGGAGGTGCCGGACGAGGCTTCACCACACGGCTTCGAGCCTGGAGGCTGCGCCACGTGTTACTTTTACTTTCTTTTTTATAATTATATACACTATCCTCTTCGGCACCAAGTGTTAGCTCATTAAGACCAAACTTAACTAACATAGGCGCAGGTAAACACGTTCTGGTGCCAGCACATGACCAGTACTTATCAGGTGCGTAAAAGACATGACTAACAGCTCAACACAACCCGTGTGGCGCAGCCTCCAGGCTCGAACCCGTGTGGTGAAGCCTCGTCCGGCACCTCCCTGATATTTATCTTATTTATTTTATTATATAATATCTTGTGGTCAGTTTGTGTTGAGTTGTTGTTAAAACACAATAATGCGGCCAAAAATGTGGAACGCTTCACGATTTTGCGTGTCATCCTTGCGCAGGGGCCATGCTAATCTTCTCTGTATCGTTCCAATTTTAGTATATGTACTGCCGAAGCAAGTACATTAAATGAAGGGAGGTCTGGCGGGAAGTGATAAATGGATTTGTTCCGTGAGCTGTCATAAAACTTACACTAGTTTAACATATCCCGTACATAGACCAGGTAAACAAGGTCCATTTAAAGAAAGGATAACCCAAGAAAGCCGTTAAAAGCTTTACACCCTGGCCTCTCACCCCCATACAGGATGTTGCGTCTAACTAACCGTTGTGTCCTCGGTTCAATCCCTGGCCGGGTCAGTTGTGAGACGCTGGCAGTGTTATCCGGTGAAAGGCCAAAAAAAAAATGGCGGGTTCTCCTCGGCTTCCTCCTGTGTTCAGAGGATAATGGCGGGCCGTAACAAAGAAAGGGCCAACTGTCCGAATGGCTCGTATGTTAATAAGTGGTAAAAATTTTAAATAAATTATTATGTATTTAGAAACAGCCAATAATCACACTGGTGGACACATTCACAGCAAGATATCCAGGTCAGGAATATAACCACTTTCTCCTCGTATTGAAGCTTCAACTAAGTAGTGGTAATATTTACACTAAACTGTTATATACTAATACTCGACACAAATTAGTTAAATCAATGCAGTTCTTCACAGTTGCAGAGAGGCGAGTGTTTTGTATGTGGTGGCTCTGCGCTAGCACATCACCTTAATGTAGAGTTGTTAAGCAGTTCATAGTAGTAAATGTTTAGGGGCGCTCATTGTTCCTCAATACCTGCTGCCATTGTCTGCCGTCCAAAACCTTTCATTGTAAGATTTTGAGAGACAATACTTCAATGTCTTTAATGTTATTGTCACAAATTAGGTCAAACTGATTTAAATGTTTACCAACACGAAGGAAATGGCGTGTAATGTTCATATGTTTAAGATGTAAACCAATCTGACGTACACACGTGTATAACCAACACATCAACATGGACAACTGAGTTCTCCGCCACCACACTAGATCATAATTATAAACGTAACGTGTACAGGTAACAGCTGAGGTAATATTATTCAAGCAGGAGTCACCTCTCCAGTACTTTATATAATCGGATAACAAGATAGTTACACAAGTTAATCAAAATAAAATAAACAGGAAATGACAATAAATAATTACTCCAAAAATAAATTGGAGGCCTAAAGACGCTTGGGAGATATTCACAACCACTGTTTACTGCCGTTCTTGACTATGATACAGCATAATAATTAAGACAATGGTAAAAAACAGCAGCATTAATTATAATAGAATAAATGTAACTTTTTTCCAAGAGTTCACAACCCTCACCCCCGAAAAAGTTTACCTTCACAGTTTTCTTGACTTGTGGCTTAATTCTTCAAGCTTAAGCTGTGACCTCTTGTGTGGGGCGAGCGTCCGCCAGCTCTAGGTAAGGACAGTGAGTAGTGCCCCCGAGATGTTTTTAAACTTCTAATAGGTCGCCCCTCGTCCGTCTGTAGTATAAGCTAGGCAGTTGCAGGCGTTCTTATCTCTCTGGATAACTGAGGTGCCGGAGTGCAGGCACCAGTCTGGTGGCCCACCTTTGGACATTTTCAATCAATACAGTGTGTAGTATATATCAACGAGCCACACCGGGGACTGAACACTATACACAATGGTGAGAGTTATGTACGGCTTTCTTGTGTTATTGCTTTGATAGTTATCCTGTACTGTCATGTACACATCCAGCCAATGTAGACTATATAACGAGTTTACATCTAGCACTGCCCGCCAGACCTCCCTTCACTTGATGTACTTGCTTCGGCAGTACATATACTAAAATTGGAACGATACAGAGAAGATTAGCATGGCCCCTGCGCAAGGATGACACGCAAAATCGTGAAGCGTTCCACATTTTTGGCCGCATTATTGTGTTTTAACAATAACTCAACACAAACTGACCACAAGATATTATATAACAAAATAAATAATATATATACAATATCAGGGAGGTGCCGGACGAGGCTTCAACACACGGGTTCGAGCCTGGAGGCTGCGCCACACTGGTTGGAAGTTACAAGTCCCATATGTTTTTCAAGGCTGTTCACATTATAAACAAGTGTTAAGTTAGATAACTTAAGCTATGATAGTTTCACTTTTGAATTCGAACAAGCGTTTCATTATAAAGTGGCGCAAACAGTTATCAAATACCACATATTGTAATATTAGGCTAATATTTCACTTTATGAGAGCAGTTTCTACTTCCACATGACGGATTTAAAAAACAGTTGAAGAAGATGCTATATATAATGTAAACACAATAGCACTACGTATTTCCAGTATGTGTAATAAGTATTGGCAACATTTCTCGTAGTATTCCTCTTCATAAGGCAACACAATAATACTGTATACATCTTCTTTGGCAAGGTGACTCAGTGAGCAGTAAGGGCGTTTGATGGTGGACTACTGTACACCCGCACAGCCGTTGCATACAAGTATACTATTGAAGAATGTAACTGAAAACTTTATGCAATCGGAAGGTAATTGGCATGAAAAAAGTCAGTGTGTGCATTCATTAATTTTTAAGAGAATTCTAATGTAACTTAAAGTGACAAATTGACTTACAGTAACTATTAATAAAATGTGACGGCACCGAGCACTTGATATCTTATTTTCTCTGTCAATGATGTTCTACCAAATACTGGAATTATTATACTTTTATCAATGACATTTGTTAAAGCTTTCACTAAAGATTTAACTAACAAATTCATTCTACACCAGTACCAATTTTTTATGCATTTTTTTCCGTATTTTGACATTTATTTCCAAATTACTCAAGCGGTGAGGAATGAATAGGAGTAACTAATGCTTTTGACGATAAAATTTGGATAGTGGTTTCGTAGCTGGGAATACGGGGAGTAACCCACACACACACACACACACACACACACACACACACACACACACACACACACACACACACACACACACGCGCGCCATCGTTCTACCCTAACCCACAGTACATTTGTTAGGCTCAGAACGATAAAATCTTCCCTTACATTTCAAGTTTCACAATACATCAGTTCTATACGGCATATCGCGTCAGGTGTTAGAGTCACTTTATTTACTTCACACGTGGTAGCAAAATCCTCACTACCCTTCACACCTGCTTTGTATAATTTACCCTGAACACATTACATAATAAGGAAAATATGAATTCAGTTATGATGCATTCAAAAATAACGATAATTTTAGACTTACGTTTTGAAAATTAAATATATTGAATCCGAGAACAACAAACACGGGATAAATATATTCATTGACTTTATAAATGTGGTTCTTATTGGTGTGTGTGTGGAGTAATGAACCAGTTTTTGTGATGAAGGGCGCGTATATATAAGGAGTACCAAGCCAGTCAAGACAGTTCCCACCCGGCAGACGACAGGATAGGAAGTAGAGTTGGTAGACTCCCCTCCCAGCTGCCACACACCACAACCATCTCCAATCTCTACTGTTTGTCAGGTAAGTCACCACTCACTACAGCAAGGAAAACTACACAGACAGTTACAAATTTCCACAAATGTTAGTGTGTGTGTGTGTGTGTGTGTGTGTGTGTGTGTGTGTGTGTGCAAGAACTTTCGCCGGCAAACTTTCACTTATTATTTATTACCCCAGCTACTATAACCAAAGATAAATTATGCTAGAGAACTTTAATCTATCACAGGTATAGACAAAGAAATCCAAACATCAATTATCATTTAAATTTTCACTATTTTCTTTCTTTAAACACTACCAAAAATAACGTAAACAAACCAAAATCTAATTCCCAAGAGCCACCACGTTAACTATTGTAAGAGCCACCACGTTAACTATTGTAAGAGCCACCACGTTAACTATTGTAAGAGCCACCACGTTAACTATTGTAAGAGCCACCACGTTAACTATTGTAAGAGCCACCACGTTAACTATTGTAAGAGCCACCACGTTAACTATTGTAAGAGCCACCACGTTAACTATTGTAAGAGCCACCACGTTAATTCATTAAGAGCCGCCCACGTTAACTATTGTAATTGTTTCACCACGTTAACTATTGTAAGAGCCAAATTACCGTTAATTCATTAGAAGAGCCACCACGTTAACTATTGTAAGAGCCACCACGTTAACTATTGTAAGAGCCACCACGTTAACTATTGTAAGAGCCACCACGTTAACTATTGTAAGAGCCACCACGTTAACTATTGTAAGAGCCACCACGTTAACTATTGTAAGAGCCACCACGTTAACTAAGAAAGTGTTTTATATAGGAAATAGATATAAGACAACTTTCTCATCACCGGTTTATTTGTACAGGAGAGAGCCAGAGGAGGTGACCGGTTTTAGCGATGCAGATTCTACCGCTTGTGCTTCTTGCAGGTAAGAAATATTCCGTCTTTATTTACCTACTTATATCTGTCTTTGCCCTAATTTATCTGTCTACGCCCTTATTCACCTCCCGACACCTGTCCACGTCCTTATTTACCTACCTACACCCGTCTATACCTTCATTTACCTACCTACACCTGTCTATACCTTCATTTACCTACCTACACCCGTCTATACCTTCATTTACCTACCTACCTACACCTGTCTATACCTGCATTTACCTAACTACACCTGTCTATACCTTCATTTACCTACCTACACCCGCATTTACCTAACTACACCGGTCTATACCTTCATTTACCTACTCTACACCTGTCTATACCTTCTTCATTTACCTACTCCATGTACACCCGTCTATACCTTCATTTACCTACCTACACCTGTCTATACCTTCATTTACCTACCTACACCCGTCTATACCTTCATTTACCTACCTACCTACACCTGTCTATACCTGCATTTACCTAACTACACCTGTCTATACCTTCATTTACCTACCTACACCTGTCTATACCTTCATTTACCTACCTACCTGCACCTGTCTACCTTACCCATGTCCATTTTCCAAGTAATTAAAGTTTTATCGGCAGTTATGGTTGAAAATAGCTCTTCACTCAGTACCCACCAATGCTCAGTAAACCAACGATCCTATACAAACTATGAAGCAAATGGGGAACCAGTATACAGGACGGACGAACTTTTCACTACTGCTAATAAAACAAATACGCGGTTATAAGACAAACATTAACTCTTACAGCTCCCATGAATACTTTACACGCCCACTTTCACGCCCCAGAGAGAGTTACAGTAAACGAGTGTCGAGTGGCTGTAACTTCAACTGTATCTTGTGTACAGTATCTAGCAAGAGTAATGTCAGAATATATATTACATTACAATATGTACAATAATAAAACATAATTAAAACAACACTAGTATTGATTTTTTTGTTTAGTGTAACAAAGTTAATGAAGTATCAAAGGCCTCAAGATTAGGGACGTGTTCCTTGACCACAGATTGTATTAAACCAAGAGCTAGCATCTTAAAATGGTTGCCGTGGGTCTGTAACTACCAATACTGTATATCGTGCTGCATATTAACTATATTTTAATGACACACACACACGCCACAAAGAAAGATAAGCCGAGGTAGTTAGTTCATAACCCAAATTTACAAATCAGAGCAGGAAGTACAGTACATTACAATGTTTATGAAATTGGCCAATGGCATACGACGATAAGTACACCAACTTAATTCTTATTGTATTGGGACCTTATATGATCAATTTGTAACTTGTCGTGCAATGTTACAGTACAACACTCAATGGATCAAATCCTGACCAAAGTTCTATACTTCTTGTAAAAAAAAAGAAAGAAACCAACACACGAAATCCTAATTCTGGCAATGGACTTTTGACTCTCGTTTAGTGAAAAAGAAAGAAACCAACACACGAAATCCTAATTCTGGCAATGGACTTTTGACTCTCGTTTAGTGAAGAAATGACCTCACACTCCACCATGAACTCATAAGCTCAATAATACTGTATATGTAAACAAATGTGATTACCCAACACTGTACTAAACTGGTTAGTAGGAGACTGCCTCATTATCCTTTATCATCACCACAATAATTATAGGAAACTTTTATTAATTGTTTTATATTTGCAGGTTTTGTCGTGGGAGCACCCAGCAATAATGGGTTCGTAAGACATGCGGCTCCTTACTCATCATACATCACTTACGGACAGACGAAGCCACCTCCATACAGTAGTCCACGGAGGCGAGTCAATCATAAAGACTTTATGCAAAATGCACTTAAGAAACAGGCGATGTTACAGAGACAACAACAAATGATTCTACAAGAAGTCCGAGAGTTAAAACAACAGTTGGATAGCAATAGCTTTACTGCACCCAGTGCAAGGTCAACCATCCACCTTAACAAACCAGCAGAACTTACTTCCTTATCATACACAATTGCTGATATTATTAAACAGCTGACGGGTAACACTAATCCTGGGTTACGTATACCAACACCTGATTTGCTTCCAGGGAAAATAAATCTCCTTGTGGCAACTGATCCTCATGATGATGATAGTGAAGAAGTCACCCAGCCTTTGTTACTAGCTCCAAGACCACCAGTAACCCACGTCTTTATTACCAGTGATCCTCAAGAAAGAAGTACACCAGCATTTAGATTTTCCGAACCTGACTCTCAAGAACAATTAAAATCTCTAGATGGTGTCGTGTCCTTAGTGGAAGACTCTTATACGGATGACAGCGAAGAGGAATCTACTGGTCGTAAAATACAGATCGAGAATATTCCAACTCAAGACCAGGCGGCTAGTGAGGCTCTAATTGAAGTGCTGGAGCCGAACACCACCCCAGATGTAGTTAATAATTTGTACGTCCATCCTCCAGGCTTAAGCTTATTCTCGTTATCTGGTGGTAAAACCTCACCTCTCACTAATACAAACTCAGGTGTACATGACGATAATTCTGTGTTTCTTGGTACAGATGATAGTGGTGTAGTGAGCTTTAACTCTCAAACACCCATTGACACATCTTTGGGATACCTTAATGGAGCAACTATCAGCACACAGACAACGGGTACTGATGATGTGGCGAGTAACCTGGCATCTACTGTAGCTGTCATTAGTACAGAGACAATTTCTTCAGATGACACAAATATTCAGACATTTTCTCCAGGTTTAAGTTCTTTTAATAACCCAATTAATTTTAATACAAGAACCTTTGCGACTCCTGTAAATTCAGTTCCTTTTATATTTACTGTGCCAACACAAAACCAGTTGGCATCCCCATACTATAACCCTTTAACTCTGCAAAGTGCACCACAAACGACGAGTCCCTTTCGGTTTTATACTCTTGTAGGAGCTTCAAATACTGGCAGTCTCCTCAGTGCTAGTAGAGAGAGAGGAACACCACCAACAACACTACAGGTTGTATAAGTTCGTGCAGTTGGATCGAGCGGGTCTAAAGGCTTCCATGCGCCAAGTGTTGACAACGCTCATCCAGTCATAATTTGCCAAGGATATTGGTAATGTACAACTCTCGTCAGACAGGCCATGGTGGAGGTTGGTAATGGTGAAGAGAGCGAGCGATAAAACCTTCATACCACGATGTGTGAGACCATCTGCCCCAGCCAACACTTGCCTCGTCTATGCCACTTGAAGAACCCGCGCCTTCACCACTTGTTATGCCTTGGCCTTTATTATAAAGAACACTGTCATGGCGAGACCATTTTTTACTGCCTTAGGTTTAATGTGTGTGAGATATATGTTTAGTCATTAGTAACTGTTTAGTTAATACTTATCTTTTTATGTTCATTACATGTACTGTATTTATTTTCTGTTATAACGATGTTGTCACAGTTTCTGAAGGTAATATGGACTTAAAAATGTTAGATAACTGAAGATCCATTACCTTTTAATTTGTTATAATTTGTTGAGCAATGGTTAAATATTGTACAGACCGGTACTAACAGCTCTAGCTAGGGTTAATGATAGTAGTGGCTTACTGAGTTACACTGCCTTATATTGTAGTTTGTTGTAATAAGAACGTGAGATGATATTTAATAATGTAATAATCTTGGATCAACTTGTTTATTTATCATGTATTTAGGAAAGACTTCTAAAACATGTACTTTGGTTTACAGTTGGTAATAAAATACTTGGTACATATGTGACTTAAATGTTTTCACTTGAGTAATTTCCCGGATTAATACACAGTTTTAAATGTTATTATTGGGGTTTAACTTTACTCGGCAAGCAAGATCCTACTAAATGCCGCTACTCTCGTGTCGGCAAGTGTTGGAAAGTGACTCCATACATGACGTGTGACTGCTACTAGATCGCGTCAAATGTACCAAATACATCCTGGTAGCGGTTCACAGAATGATAACACACAATGAGTACAGTATTTACCCACTACAGTATTTACCCACTACAGTATTTACCCACTACAGTATTTACCAACTACAGTATTTACCCACTACAGTATTTGGATAGTTTCCCAGCCATGGACGAGGTTTCATTTATTTTCCACGTCTCTAAGATAGAGTAAAGGGTGATGTGGTGGCACTAATGATGACCAAACAAATTACAGTACAGTTTACAGGTCACAGGTCACAGGTCTGGTGTCAAGAGAAGGTGAACAAGATATCAACTTAATAATGATGGTGACCTTGAAATGACCTTTGTAGTTAAGGGCGTCAATGTCACTGGTATTGACAGAATGACATTTATTCAGTACAGTACAGACTGGCCCAGCAACATCACATAGTGTATCACAATAGTAAACTGTGCCATATGTCAGTCGGACTAAGGGTGGCCCAGGAAAACCATTATAAGTTACTTTCCACAGTCCTTTATGACGTTGGGGGACTTATCAGTCTCTACAAATTTATACTTTTAAATTTGTGAATAAATGTAACAAGTACTGTACTACATTGTACTTAAGATTAAGACTACAGTATAGTACAGCATTTCTTAAGCTAGCCTGGCTCATGAGCCACGCCCCTAGTCTATAGTTACAAATAGCTGAGTGTTTCATAGGAAAAGTTCGTATTGCTGTCCATTTATTCAAACTAAATATGTACACAATTGGTAATCAGATCTGTTACTATCTACAGTAAATTAGTGTTAAATATCTGGACTATCAAAATGAAAATCATTTCATGGCATTAGCACCTCAGAGAGGATGTTAGAACATTTTAAAAAGTTCAAGTCAAAGATGAAATTCGCTTTTGAATGATGTTTTCATTCTTTCTTTGTTTTGTACCAAACATAAAACAAAGATAAACAAATGATACCAAACATAGAGCACAATAAGTAATGAACCACAGTTTGTACAGCTGCTGCACACAGTACAGTATATCACAAATAATTTATATAACTGTGCAGGTTCACCTCTCAACTGAATAAAAGTGTCTGGGGTTAAGTTAGGCTAGGCAAATAAAATACTAAAAGTGGCATCCCCATAGTGAAGGGGTTAATAAGTGGCATCCCCATACTGAAGGGGTTAATAAGTGGCATCCCCATAGTGAAGGGGTTAATAAGTGGCATCCCCATAGTGAAGGGGTTAATAAGTGGCATCCCCATAGTGAAGGGGTTAATAAGCGGCATCCCCATAGTGAAGGTGTTAATAAGCGGCATCCCCATAGTGAAGGGGTTAATAAGTGGCATCCCCATAGTGAAGGGGTTAATAAGCGGCATCCCCATAGTGAAGGTGTTAATAAGTGGCATCCCCATAGTGAAGTGGTTAATAAGGATAGGCAAATTATTCCCATCCTTTTGAACAGTAAATATGAACGTTCATTTTTGCCTGACCTCGTACATCAGGTACTCACAAAGTTTGTTTCAGGTCAACTGCCAGGTAACAAGAATGACTTCAACAGTAACTCTCTCTCAAGACTCACACTTCAATATTTGTCCCCACACTTGCTCAAGCAATATACCTTCTTCACCCACATTACTGGATATCTTACAAGTAGCCAAGACGCTGTGGCTGTCATAAAATACAACTGATAATTTTTAACATTCCACAAATACTGGTGGGAATTTCTACTCATGACATTCACCGGGTTAACTTGTGTTTGACAGACAGAAGCGAGATGACAACTCCTCGCTCAAGTCAAGTTTTTAGCTCAAGAATATCAATGAGTGAAAGTAGCGATGTAGTGCCGCCGTATGAACCAACGCTCACAGGTACATCATCACTACCACACTCCTCCGCTCACAGCTGCTGGGGTGTGTACATCATCACTACCACACTCCTCCGCTCACAGCTGCTGGGGTGTGTACATCATCACTACCACACTCCTCCGCTCACAGCTGCTGGGGTGTGTACATCATCACTACCACACTCCTCTGTCGTTGTTCTGTTGGCTAATATCTCCCATGACAATATTGCAAAAAAGTAAAAGTACAGCTTCTAACTTTTCTCAAAATGTTTACTCTCAATTTGTGAGGCACAGTGGGAGGGAGGGAGGGAGGGTGGGTGCAGCTATTGGTGAGAGCCAACACTAGCACATTGTATTGTACTGTACTTGAAATGTTGATATGTAATTTGCACATCATCTGAGTAATTGGCAATAATCACCAATTTTCATACTTTCCTCATTTACAGGACAAACAATTGAGATTGGTGGAACAAATTATTGATCAAAACTGTGTCGGCAATGTTGACCACACATGCAGTTTAAACTTGTGTTTGTGTTTAATACAATACTGTACTGTTGATTATGTGAACAATATATGAACATGAACCATTTATTGATGTTAATGGTACATGACATCAGGTCAATAGTCTCACCAATATTTGAGATAAAGAGTGTGTCTTCCTTGTCCTGAGAGGGCGACAAAATACTAGGGGTGAAGGTCACCCTCTGAGGCACCACAGCGCTGCCGCCACTCACCCTTAAACAAACAACTGGAATAATTTCACCGACTCCACAAAATAATATTAAATCCACGTTGACTAAAACTTTTAATATTGTCTGTTTTTGCTGATACTCGGGCCAGGAGCAGAATTATCTAGTATAAAATGTTGTGTTAAAACTATTCTACTGAACCACGTACAAAAACACGGGTTTATTATCTGGTTCAATATAAGACAAAGACCAAAGACCTTTTATATGAGAATCAAAGACACAAATTGTTTAATAATTATATCTAAGTTTGTCAAGGAGAAAATTTTGTGTATAAATACTATCAAAGGTACACATGTTGTTAATGGCAAATAAAACCCCACACTGCTTGTTGAAAGAGTGTACTGATCCGCCCCATGGTGTAGGGAGGCGGTGTTCCTCTACCCAACACACAGCACACCCTGTTTACTGTCCTCCTCACATGGTGTAGGGAGGCGGTGTTCCTCTACACACCCTGTTTACTGTCTTCCTCACATGGTGTAGGGAGGCGGTGTTCCTCTACACACCCTGTTTACTGTCCTCCTCACATGGTGTAGGGAGGCGGTGTTCCTACCCACCCTGTTTACTGTCCTCCTCACATGGTGTAGGGAGGCGGTGTTCCTCTACCCAACTGTCCTCCTCACATGGTGTAAGGCATTGTCTACACACCCTGTTTACTGTCCTCCTCACATGGTGTAGGGAGGCGGTGTTCCTCTACACACCCTGTTTACTGTCTTCCTCACATGGTGTAGGGAGGCGGTGTTCCTCTACACACCCTGTTTACTGTCCTCCTCACATGGTGTAGGAGGCGGTGTTCCTCTACCCACCCTGTTTACTGTCCTCCTCACATGGTGTAGGAGAGGTGTTCCTCTACCACCCTGTTTACTGTCCTCCTCACATGGTGTAGGGAGGCGGTGTTCCTCTACCCACCCTGTTTACTGTCCTCCTCACATGGTGTAGGGAGGCGGTGTTCCTCTACCCACCCTGTTTACTGTCCTCCTCACATGGTGTAGGGAGGCGGTGTTCCTCTACCCACCCTGTTTACTGTCCTCCTCACATGCCCACACCAACTCGGTAAGCTTCACTTTATCCGCTCACCAATTTACACCTTCTGTCATCTCACTCACTACACTTCATATATTTTTATCCCTTCCGTAGTGTGGCTCCCTCGTGTCCTCATAACATGGAACCTGACAAATGTGGCATGGAAAGATTATATATATATATTCTATCACATAAGCCATAAGCAGAACCTTAATCTGTGAAGGTGTTATTATGGTTCATTCATATAATTAACTGATGATAGCTGAGAAATATCCCGGTAGTGTAGCACAATACTGTATTAACTGTTTGACCGTTGGGCCTTCTACTTAACAGCCAGGGAGAGTCGTGCTTCACCTGGCAGTACGCGTGTCTATAATGACCTCACAACATAATTACACTATACAACGACAAATATTAAATATCATGAACCCATTAGGAGCTCTTGGAGGTAATATATATATATACACTGTATCCTATAAGACGAATAAACACTACCCCACATGTCAAGCAAGACTCATGAAGTTGATTTATTGCTCAAGAAATGACACTAACAAAAACCTGAATAAGGTGAACCAGACAACTTCTTTTCTGCGTGAGTGGAAGATGTTAGTTATTTCCCACCTGGACACTACTGTTTAATATTTGAACATGTAACTGGTGAACTCTACCCTTGACTGAAGACGTCACTGACTACTATCGTTTGTTCCATGTACTACAAGACGACAAAACACTACTCCCCAAGTCAACTCATATTTAGGATTAAGTTGAATTAAAGCCTCAAAGACACGACCATTCTACAGCACAGAACGAGGGAGACGATCCATGTTGTTCCTGATAACGACCATCTTGCGGCAGGGAAACGGCCAGAAAAGGAAACTATCTTACCGGAACACAAGTAACTATTAGAAACTATCTTACCGGAACACAAGTAACTATTAGAAACTATCTTACCGGAACACAAGTAACTATTAGAAACTATCTTACCGGAACACAAGTAACTATTAGAAACTATCTTACCGGAACACAAGTAACTATTAGAAACTATCTTACCGGAACACAAGTAACTATTAGAAACTATCTTACCGGAACACAAGTAACTATTAGAAACTATCTTACCAGAACACAAGTAACTATTAGAAACTATCTTACCGGAACACAAGTAACTATTAGAAACTATCTTACCGGAACACAAGTAACTATTAGAAACTATCTTACCGGAACACAAGTAACTATTAGAAACTATCTTACCGGAACACAAGTAACTATTAGAAACTATCTTACCGGAACACAAGTAACTATTAGAAACTATCTTACAGGAACACAAGTAACTATCCCATCAAATAAATGACTAACGCTAAACGACAACTAACAGGACTTCAGCTACGGCAGATATATAAGGACCACAGTGGCGAGTGAGTTCAGTTTCCTGGTGATCATACCCACTGTGCCATGGCATGAGATGACGAGTGGCGAAGACACGATTACTTCACAGGAGTCTCGATAGTCGGTCAATAGAGATCACTCATCTATCCTACGCTCTTACTGACCTAAACTCCAATCAACTAATTGTGTCTTAATTACTAGTCACCTTCCACCACATGTTGCTTTGTTTTAGCCTCTTCCCCTGCCAGTCAATGTACTAGCCAGTCTGTCAGTTCTTTCCCACTAGTTTCGTGATTCACCAACACATTATTAGCCGAACAATTTGTGGGAGTGAGTGTACCTAAACTGCACACAACTAATTCTAGTGGCACGCGCACGCACACACACACACACACACACACACACACACACACACACACACACTACGTCTCCAAAATGGCCCACTAACATTTAACATGACATTTTATGAGATTTCTCTAATATCCAACTCTGTTCTGGAATTATTTTTATATACAAAACTTAAAGTTATCTCGTGTAAAGTGAATGTATCAAGTTAAGGTCAAAACTTATTATGTAACTTATATTAAAATTTGGTGGAACCTTTTTTAAGTTACCAGACAGGTGTTATAATCACCAGTAACAATGAACAATCACCTCAGGAAAATTGTGACTCTGATAGTATAAGGATTACTACGACCATCTCACACCTCCCTACAGGTTGAGAACCACTTTAATACCTCACCTTATACCGTTGTTAAAATCTCATTAGACAGAGGTATTCAGCCCAGCAGAAAAAGCTTGACATTGACTTTCTATTTATTTTCTCCCATATACTTGGATCACGCGCACCTACAGTGAGAGAGAGAGAGACGTGTGTGTGTGTGTGTGTGCGAGCTGGACCCCGAGGTAGAGAAAGACGAACACGAGGCAAGATGTACTATATTAAACGTGAGAACCACTGGACACCACAACGTAATACACCTAATGTAAGTGTGTGTGTTAGGCAGAGGTGAAGCAAGACAAGAAATAACCAAGAGAGAGGCTGTTCACCCACTCCAGACGCGGCAAGTTTTTTGTAACAAGAAAGGTGGAATAACTGGTCTGTCTAGTATGATTAATAAAACCTCAAGATTTCTCTCAGTTATATCAACAGGAAACTCATCACCATCTTCCCTACATCCCCTGTATAACTGAGTCCATAGTCATCCAGGAGTAGTAACCACCTCGGAGGTTATGTTGAGCGAGAAGATAAACAAACATGATCAAGTTTTAACTTTCACTAGACGTTATTGCCCAGGAGCCACGATCACCGGTGACAAAGTGAAAGTTGTGCTTGGAACCAACGTGGGACTTGTGAGCAGATACCATGCTAGTATATCTTTACCCCAGACACTAAGTACATCTAAAAATATGGTATCCTACAGTCTAGACCTGGCACGGTACAGACTACATCTTACACGTGAGTCTACCATTACCTCAGGTTCTGTATAACATAAACGGGTCTCTCCCATTTATCCTCAGCTGATAACCCTGCCCGGTACTCTTAAACACAGCTACAGTATAACTCAACTACTGTACAACCCAATACAATACTCAAAGGATACATTATACTTAATATATTACTAACGAAAACTTTCAGATTAGATACAAAATTTAAACAATAAGCCAACATTCCAATCCAGATGAAAGTAAGGCGTGACATTTACACATTATCATCACTATACGATCATAATCATCGAGAAAATGTTAAGAACATCGGAGTTACTTGGCTTTAATAAACAAACCAACGAGTTTGACATAATAGATGGTATAATGAGAAGTGTTTACTCAACAAAGTTATCACGCCCACAAAACTGTACACGTGGTTAAAAGCTTGAATAGTAAGAACAAATACAGAGTACTTAACGTGTTCAAGTTCATATACATTGTTCAATTAACTTTAAGCTGCCTAAGAGCAAAGTTGAACACTAAAACAGTGACATTATCATGGTTCAACAGCTAAATTACCAAATGTTTTGTGAACCATCAATCACAAGATGTTACAAATGCCATTATAGCCCGAAGCAAAATGCTATCACATTTTTTTTATTAATTTATGTTTTGTTTTGCATATATTGTACTGTACTGTACAGCTAATGTTAAATGCAGTGAAAGTATTTATGTAGCCATTAAAAAAGTGACATATAACCTAATTACTATAATGAAATTAAGCATTAATATCCGAAGAGACGATGTTGTGCTTCAAGTAACTGGCCACTTACACCAAGGACTATAATTGGCCGGGTATAACAAAATGGTGCCTTATGTTCTCATAGTCCCCCAAAATAAGTGATACAGTACAGCAAAAGGACAAATATTACAAGGAAACACTAGGGGGGGGGGGCGGCCATTTCGCTGATGAAATGGACGAAGCAACTCATTTTTTGAACTTATTAGCAATGCACAGATTTTCCTTTTGCCAGACATGGCAGGTGAATGTCTGAGGGTACTCCATACAACTGCCTTACTTTGAATACTTCAGAAAATATAGCAAGTTTCTCAAGGTGTAAAGCGTCAATGGTGAATTAAGTGATGTAACACTGGTTTTTTCTTATATTTGGGGCAACATTATTGTGTTTTTTGTCAGACAGTCTTCTGGATGGCCTGATATTGGCTGACATTGCAGAATTAAGAAACGTAAGCAGAATTAAGAAACGTAAGAAATCTTCCCTCACGTCTTGAAACATGCGTGGTATTGACACCAGAAACCCATTTACCGATGTACTTAACTTTAATTTTTCAAGATTATTAAATAAGTTCCTAGTTCTTTTAGGCCACATATAGCAAGATGAATGTCTCACCTTCTTGTAGCTACCAGGATATTGACAAACATTCCAGAATTCAGGAGATACAAAAGAAATATGAACAAGTATCTCGGCTTGCCTAATCTGTTATCAGAACGCTTTCGGATATTTGTCCAATTATCACAAGTTTTCTTACCTCTGGGATATCTGTAATACTTGATGTGCTCTCTACTTGGGATTTGAGCTTTGCTGCTGCACCCGTATATTGCACAAATAACAATAATTGTTGATAAACTTAATCAGGGGAGCAGACGCGCGCACACTCGGAGGTTAGCACATGAAAAGTGGCGCCATCGAGCAGTGCATTGTGGGTAAAACAAGTGCTTGGTGAACTATCCTACTGTCTCTTATCCTTGACTTACATCTCCTCGACCCACCACAGGTAAGGTAAACCCTCAAGGACCCGTGAACATATGTTATCATCATCTATGAAGAAAATCATTACGTGTTGTGCATCAGTGCGAACACAAGGATTCACCGTCTACACTGGGCAAGCTGAGAATACAAACAATATCTGGGGATTTCATATAACGTACGGTACAGTCACCCAAAAAAGTCCTGTCGCGAACCATGAACCCCGAGATTCAGACTCTTGAATCCGAAGCATTTATGGACAGAATAATGTATATGTGTCTACTGCTTCGGGTTCACGAGTCTTAATCTCGGGGTTCGTGGTTCGCGACAGGACTTTTTTGGGTGACTGTACCGTCTCCCTTTATACTTGCTTCAACATCCCTGTTATTTTACCCACTTTTCTGAGGCTCCTATACCACTATCCACCTCACTAAAATATAAGAGACAGGCAGATAGTGAAATAGTTGGTGTATGTTCAAGGAGATATTTCAACTAACTTAACTATACTAGTAAAAGTTTAGGGTAAAATACACACAGGAAAATGTGTGTATCCAAGAAGTCATCTTTGGAGAATAGTTACCGTATGTACTAGGAGACATCTTAAACTAGTAAACATTTGTGTTGACATATATCTTAACATGCTAGAAAACATTTACATAACTGAAAACACTGTGGAGCAAATCTTGTACAGTACAAACTCAAGGGGGTTTGAGTACACTGTTAAACAACCAACGTCGACAATTCCTGCCCAATAAGCTACACAGATCTGGGTTCCACAAGTGTATGTTATCTACAACCTCAAAAAATCAATCTTTTTACATTACTAAACTTGTGAACTCAACTGGAAAACATCACTACATTAACTGGACATGAAAATGGTACAATAGCGGCAGTAGTTTCAAGGACTCCCAATCAGGAAAATATACACAACTGCCAAGACTTCCTAACTTATATAGATCCTGAAGTAGACACACCCAAGTTAATCTAACCTAACATAATCTAGCCTCACTCCCACCCCACTAGTCGTGCTAGATGATTAAAGTGGAATAAGCTGAGGGGTGTAACCATTAAGTGATCCATATATACTAAGTAATGCCAACTGTATATGATCTTGACCCCCTCAAGACCATGGGGCTGTAGCGTCAGAAGCCATGACAAGCGTCTTCTCCAACGTGACTCACCCAAACAATACAACTTAACATCTTATACGTAACAACTTTCCACACATTTCTTGTTATTTTTGCTGTCGCTCTTACCAACATAACTGACTCTCACCTTGACACCTTTATTACATCAATAAAACACTGACATTGAAACGTTCATCAAACAGCCAATGTGACTTAATGACCAAAAACCCACATATTTTTTTGCACTTAAAATTCATATTATTAATCGAGATCATATGAACTACTGGGAAATAACATTACACATATTGTACACGTCAGTGTGTTAGTATCGACAGGGACGACTCACACAACACCTGTTAACCAGACTAGTGCTTTAAACCTAACACCACGCTTACCTTAATGGTGCACCTAACGCCACGCTTACCCTAAAGGTGCACCTAACACCACGCTTACCTTACCTTAATAAAACCCCTAACACCACCCTTACCTTAATGTAACACTCGCATTATGTCAGATTTAATCCCAGATATACAACACTTTCACGCTAAAGTTTACATCAGATTTTACCTTTGTGTATGATTAAAACTGAATCACGTACTGGTATGTTTCTAGTCAATAACACACACATACAGTGAGGGAGGGTGTGGCTGGGCTGAAGACCAGGTGTGTTCAACAGGGATACACTTTCTCGAGTAAAGGTCACCGGTGCTTGGCAGAAGCTCTCACTTTCACTATTGTACACACACTCTTTTCTTCCACATCAGATGTTGCCCTCAGAACACCCAACCTCTGCAGACGACCATGCCAATCATTTTGTCATCACTACATGTTGACAGTATACAGTAATTGTAACTATGTTCAGTGAAACCAACTCCTACAGGAACAGGTGCTCATATCAAATGTTAAACTAGTCAGAAAAAAGTCTTCAGTATAGTGTGTTGCGGGCAATGACCGACCTACTATGATGCAACATTAAATTCTTTGACTTTAAAACCAAAGTGAATGACCACAAGACCAAACAAGACACTTGCTAACATTAAAGAGATCAGTCACAGAAAGCAACTGGGGTACAGCAGCTCATCTTACAACCTGCAATTCTATGATAGAGCAATAGCCACTAAATCACTATTTTCATTGAAATCAAAATTGATAGTTCCAACAATGGCCTCCAGACACAAAATTTGTTTTGGAGTTTTTAGAAAGGTTGTAGTACTGGATATTATTAACTTTCACCACTACAGTACTGTATTTGGTGATGAAGTAATGGTTAAAACAAGTGATTCAGAGAGTTTTGATCAGTCATCTCAACAGACAATCAACTTAGTGATAAACCTGTATACTGTGAGACAAGAAGAGCAAGAAAAGCAAACACCAGGAACCATACACTCCATGTTAAATTATGTTAGCTGGGGCAGTTATCACCCACAGACATCCCTTATAAAATGAAGAGAAGTGGCATAGCTGCAAGGGAGTAAATCAAGAGGAAAAAAAGTCGGCTAGAGCAAAGAGGGGACTCATATTTCTGCCAGGTGCGTCATATACTGTACTCTTGTTACGGTATACTGAGGCCCCTTGTGTTTAGTGTTCAACAGTGGAATCCTTCAGAGGATGTTATAGTCAACCTACTAAACTATATGCCGTAGTTCAAAATTTTAAGGCAATTCTTTCTAATCCATAAAACAGTTTTTTACCTCTGCAAATCACAGAGTTTACTTCAAGGCCAATTCATTACCCAGTTAATGCTCCCTTGTGATGGACCAATGGGCTTCATCTCGCCATTTTAATACTGGTAATTGTTCCGAGTCAACAAATTACATCACTAACAGTAATTCATAGGTTCACTGTTTCTTGCTTAAACATGTAATACTGTATAACAAAATTTTGGTGGTAAAATCCTATTTAACCAGTGCAATAGTTGCTTATAAATATCGAGTATTTACCACAGTACAGTGAGTCTCTTTGACATATTTTCAAGGAAACATTGGAAGATATTATCACTACCTGCGCTGTATGTGTCTGGTGTCATCTCCATCATTCAACTTTAGTTATGAGAAATAATTTAGGAGACCAAATAATTTGACCCATGATATCTAGAGATGACGATGGAATCAGTAGTGAATGCTCCTTATTTTCCTATCTGTGATTTCTGCAGTACTTTACTGTACTGTACTGTTCTGTACCAGCATTTGATCATTGATGACAGTTTCCTGAACTAATTTTAACGAAGATCAATAACCACAAGACCAGAATTTTTATAAAATCCCACAATCCACTGATGTGTTCTTTGAATATAGATTCAGCAAGTGTCCCTATATAGCCGACCCCTGGAACAGAAGGTACCAAGTCATAAAATAAAAATAATTTGGTCAATAAATCTCTCTCAATACACTTACCCTTCGGCTGGTGATCACTTGGTGTGTGACTTCCAAACCTTCCTTCAACGTAAGAACATCAGGTGTATGCTGTACTGGGATATCTGCAAGATAATACTTCCTATTAGTTATCTATACCATATTAACACATATTACTATATATTTATAAACATAAACAATTAACTACAATAAGAGGGAAAAGTTTAAACAGATAAAATTCCATCACAATTGATATACTGTATTGGGTGGGAGGTGGCCGAGTAAGGAGAGGAAAGGCGTAAAACAGTGGGAAAGTCACTAAAGCATGTACTGTATACTGTAGTCCTTCACCTGTACAGAAGAAAGAGTGAAGCATGTATACTGGTTAAGGATCTGGGTTCATGATTTAAAAGTTATAATATCTAATGTTATTAATGACCTTTGAAATAATTAAGTATATTTAGAATATTTAAAAAGTTAATTACACTGAGCCTTTAAGTTTTAAATCCCCTTTACATACATTATCTTACGAATATAGACGATCATTACTGTATTTTTAAGAAAATATATGTAAAGGTGATTTAAGACTTACAGGCACAGAATAATTTACTTTTTAAATACTCTAAATACCTTTAATTAAAATTAATTATGCAAATTTAAATTATGAGCCCAAATCCTTACTCAGCAAGTAAAGCATTACTGTACCTTTGTGTAGCGCTCACAACCCATGGTAGGACCTTGAGTGCCGAAATGCAAGGTCTTAGGTCAGGATTATTATTTACGTTAAACAATAGTTTTGGGAACGTGAAAATTAACGTGTTTATATAGTAAAGACAGTCTATATCTTTAAGAAAATTTATATACAGTAGAGGTGATTTAAATCTTACAGGCACTGCGTAACTGACATCTTAAATATTCTAAATACAAGTACCCTGTATTGACGGTAAATAACAAATTTCTTGGTGTACAAAGCACGTAGAGACATCATTTTAGGGTTACTATTATCGAGATACCCATCACAATCTAATTTATTTTGATGGATCTTTTCTTACTGTATATTCATCACTGACCCCGACTGACTCAATTTTGTCCTCAGCTCTGTTAATGTTTACGAGCCGGACACGTCCAGGGTGTGGAGACCAACGGCAAGGAAGTTGGGTAAGGTTAAGTAGGTTGTGTGAATAAACAACTAATACATGTCCACTATGAACAAGGTTAAACAAGTTTCTTTGGTGCGGTCTTCTAACAAAGCTTCGGTCGCTTTTTTTTTTATCAACTAAGGTTAGGTTAGGTTTGATTTAGAAATAAGCTATTTTTACATTTCCCCAAACTACACCAGTCTCCACTGTAATAGTGAAATTGCAGAGCTTTAAAACTAATTTTGATTATTGACTCACTCGCCTAACCTACTTAAAATTCTAAAATTCGCTGCATGCCCAAAAACGATAATAATCACCTCAATTTTGGTAGACGAGATGGACGAGGCTGACATACAGGAAACACACGGAGGCTAAATTGTACAGACAAACCTCGTCACGTTCTCTCTCTCACCATGGCCAAGAATTGTGCTCACGCTCGAAGTTCAGTTTTTTAATAATTCAATCCTTGGCCATCGAGACAATGTTACAAGGTTTGGCCGTAAGATTAGCCTTTTGGGTTATTATAACACGAACTATGAAAATACAAAATAATGAAAATGGTATATCCTCGTCCTATAAGAGGGCAATCTTGAAATAAGAAAGCCTTATTTATCACCTGTCGCCAGCCGCAAACTTCACCATTTAATGAAAATGTAATTACCAGTTACATGTATGGTTCAGACATTTTAGGGGAGCATAGAGTCCAGTGAAAATTTTCAAAATCAACCACCAGGCGCAATCTTTGTTAACTTCCAGGCAGATGAGAGTTTCCGTACTGGATCTTCAAAATTGTCGTTTTTCCAGTAGAATTCTCGTGCGTTTTTATTAAATATATATATTTTTTAATTATTGCTCTACCTAACATCATTATTACGTGTACCTGGGGTTATTTATTGAAAACTTATCCATTAAAATTTTCTTCATCAGACCGGTACCTTTGTATTGACGTCTAATCAGATATATATTTACCAATTTTATTTTGCAGTAACATCATATCCTTTATTACAAAAAATATTAGAAGGAAAACAAATATATACCCTTCTAGAGAATCAATATGAATAAGAGTAAGCAGCAACTTACATAAAACTCACATCATTCTTAAATGTGTTTACTCATGCAGATTAATAACTCAGTAAGACCTCACTAAAAATATATATTTTCAGTGATTATCATTAGCCCTCTACTTCAAGATCCTCCTCTGTCAAGTTGTGAAACAATTGTACATTATTAGTTATACGCGCAAGCATATCTTAAGAGGGCGAAAATTTGGCACCTGACCCTCAACTTCTGAGGCACCCTATGAGAGGAGAGCTCCATTTACAGTGTTAGTGTTTAGCCTATTTCTTTGTTTGGTTTTGAAAAGATTAATTTTGCTGAATACTCTTTCACAGTCAGCGTTACTTCCTGGACTAAATAATGTGGTAATTACGGCTTGTTACTACCGATTAGTAATGGATATATAGGTCGACAGATACATATGTTTAGATAGATGAGTAGACGGATACATATGTATAGATACGTAGTGTGATTGTTTTAATCGTATAATATATTGCCTTTACTTAAGGACTAAGTTAATACAGCTGAGACAAAGGTGACGGGATCACAATTCCCCAAATGTGGACTTTATTCGTAAATCGTAATCCCGCATAATGGGATATATTTTAAACGTTGCAGGATACCAAAATTATATATAAAACTACTAAAGTTAAAAAAAATAAAAATGTAAACCTTTTCAGATCCGGATTTATTGTTTATCACAACAAATGAGCACAAGAAGGTAACAGAGGAGAGACAACTTGTGGCAAACTTCAGTCAAGTGACTTATAAAGCGGAGATAATGGTGTATTTACATTTTCCAAGTAATCTAACCGAAGAAGAACAAATGCTTCAAGCTAAGTATCAAAAACTACGAAGGAAGGTAATAAAGAAGAGTAACTATACCTGGTCTACTATACCTGACATGTCTACAATACCTACAATGTCTATATACGCGGTCCGACTAATTACCCAAATGTAGCCGCAATGAAGTCAAATGATGGTCGTACAACCGTAATTCGGGCTGTGAATCACTTCTCGATTATTATTTGGTGTCATAAAGTAAAAAAAAAATTGGTAAACTTAATTTAATCCGAGTTGTGTTGTGTTAGGTTAGATTAGATTAGGTTAGGTTAGGTACATGCACTCGATCTATTAACTCAGATTAAATTAAGTTTACCAATTTTTTGTGACTTTCTGACACCAAATACTAGTCGAGAAGTGATTTGCAGTCCGATTTATTCATCTAGGACCATTATTTGACTTCATTCCGGCTATATTTGGGTACATTTGGGTAATTAGTCGGACCCCTATATACGTGCCAAGCTAATTGTTAACTGAAGATTTTACTGAATATCCATCCATCTATCATGACAACGTAACATGACTGGTTGGGTGGTATTGTGCTATAGGTTCCAGAGATGTTCAAGACAATTTAGGTATTATTTTAGTTTCGGTCATCCTGGGAATCTTCGGGTGCATATAGTTCTGTGGCTATGTTAGGTCAGGTTATGTAAATACACGGATGACAAACTATAATTTTACCAGTACTGTAGTATATGTTTGTAATAAACTCCACTAAACTAGCTGTTCTGGCAGAATACAGGCCAAGAGAGTTGCACTTAAACCAACTATTTTGGGCTAATATTCGTTTAATGGCTGCGGTAAGATTTTCTTATTTGTATTTTCTCGGATTAATAAAAAAAATACGAATATATTTCTTTCCTTTGGCAAATTAGAATTAACGTTAGGTTAGGTTACATTACGTTAGGTTTCAACAGTGTTTAATAGTTGAAATTGTTATGAGAATAGAGCCACAGCCATTAAACGAAGATTTGCCCTATTTTGAGCTTCACGGTAGTTGTGTACAGCAGTGAAGATAATACTGGATGATGTTTGTGTACATAAACCAGCAACAGGAGGAAATATTTTGATTGAAGGTAAATGTCGTCATATATTATGCGCCAGGTGGCATGCACGCCCCTAACACTAACTAGAGGAAATTTCTTGAGGGAATAAAAAAAATTGCACAAGGAACACAATGTGTAAATAACTTTTACTATTATTTATAGGCAACACCGATAAGTTCATCGTGTCCTCCTTGTGTGTTTCTGATTGGACGGTTATCTTGTATTTTATTCTTCTAAAATTAAAATATATTTACTTTTTGAGTTGTGTAGCCATGTACCCTAAATAAAAAACATAAAATTGTTCACTTTGGGACTTGCTAAAATGATAAATGATATGTGATGTGAAAACTATGTCATAATATTAGTAATGGTTAAGGAGAGGGTCGCCATTTTATCTTTTATAATTTTTGATGGGGCTTTAGAAATACTGTATGTTTGTATTAAGGCAGAATACAAACCCTTCTGAGTGGACATCAGATTGTTATGTCAGCAATTCTTATTTCTTTTATTCATCGTTTTAATTTTATATTTCCAGAAAAAAGCATTGCATGCCTTGAAAGCACCAAAGCAAGAACCCGAACCACTTGTGCCACTAAAACGACCCATGGAAGCAAAAGATGCTAAAGAAATGGCAAAGAAGCTCATCAAATCTGGGGCTATCAAAGTACCTGAAAGACCTCAAGGAGCAGCTGAGAAGACGACCTTTAAACGATCAATGGTAACAAAAGTGTCTCTCTTATGATATAAAAATCTATACAGTTTGCCATTATTTTAATATGATACTGTACAGCGGTAACGCGTGTGTTTCCACCAATAAGTTTGATACTCTCCAGTTTCCTCCTGTACTAACACTGGATAGACAAACTACTCGAATGGCTAGTAAGCTGATAAATGAAAAAAAAATAGAATGACAAATGGGATACAATGGAGTGAGGCAAGTTTCCTTGTACCATGACACAAAACAGTTAAGTAATAGGTTTAGTCTTAAATAAAGATGTTCTTCTTTGTAAACTCTTTTCTCCCATTTCCTTGTTCACTTACTGATGGATTATTGGTTATACAGTACTGTACAGTATATCATATTACAGTGAAACCTCCATATAACGGACTTCACTCTCCATATAATCCGTTAAATGGGAGGTTTCATATGTAACAGACCCTCGATATAATGGGCTTTTCTCACCATATAGTCATTTAAATACTCTAATCTGTAATCTCATCTCCTAGGTATTTCACATTTTTTATTTGTATTATTTTTTTGTACTACCATTAATTCCTGCTGACTTATCTTCCCATATAAAAATAAAGGAAACTGGAGAGTGCAGATATATTCAGGGAATCAGTTTGTTAGTACAGTACCAGATAGGTATTCATGATAATTTTATCTGACAGGATAAAGCCATCATAGACGAAAATTGAGGGATTTAGATCAAGAAAGCCAATGATGTAACAAATTTACAATGAGGCAACAAATGGGAGTTTGTATGACCAATGTCTTGTGTTTTAATTTTTGTGGAAAAGCATAGTACTGTACTTACTATGGAGAAAAGTAAAGTGCCAAAACTATGGTGTGCCACTGAAAGTACTATATGGAGAATACACTGACTGGTTTGAAGTGGAGGGATTGCTGAGATGAATGCATAATCATACTAGACCCTTTAAGATTTACAGCGACCACGTAATGAGGCAAATAATGGAGAAGGGAAGAAAAAGGAGGAGGGAATGGGAATTGATGACTCTCTGCAGATCTTGATTTTGCCGATGAGTGAGATTACTGTACTAGCATGTGTGTGGTTGGTGATATGTAGTTGGGATATTGATGAGGACAATAATGATACAAAACTTTGAAATTATAATGGTACAGAGTAATTAACAGAAATAAGTATGATAGGACAAACATTGTTATAGTGAAAATTGGTCTGTTTGGGGAATATAGTAACATCAGATGGGAAACAGAATGAAGATATTGAAAGGGGGAAGAAGGATGCTGTGAGGGCGTGAGAGCTACTGACAAAATCCTTGTGGGCAAGTACGGGATTCAGTATGAAGCCAAAGATAAGGATATTTAATGCTTTTGTTTTGACTATTCTGCTGTGTATAATATTGTGAATTAATAAAAATTTGGGTGGTTAAAAGAATTAGCAATCTGCATTGATGAAAGTATGTGAAGATAGTAGACACAAATGACAATAACAAGTTGGTGAAGATTTTTTTTAGTATTGTTAGAGACAGATGGAGAGGTGGACAGTTCAAGTGGTGGACAGAGCAGTATGTAGTAAGTTTCTTTTTAATCTTTACAGGGACTTGAACGAAAATTATCCGGGACAGATAAAGCTCCATCTGGGTATCAGCCATTCTCCACTATACATCCAGAAGAAGAGATCCATGAATCTAGAGTGAAGGTCAAGGTAAGCTGAGTATAAATTTGAACCACAAGTTTTTGAGGGAGACGTAAAAGTTCCAATTTTCATATACACTGTACTACACCTGTGACATGTAGTAAACTGTGTGACTCTCAACTGACTCTTCCATACATCTAAATTCACAGTCTTATCCTTAATAATTTTCTGAAGGGTATATCTGCCTCCTTATATCCCAGTCCTATTACCTATTGTCATTTCAAGTTCTCCCCCCCCCCCAAAAAAAACATGATTTATATACAGTATATACAGGTACTCCTCGACTTATGACATACTTGACTTACGACAACCCGGACATACGACAGCCGTGGTCGTATAAATTATTTTTCAAATTACGTATTTTCTAGTACCGACATTAGTGATGGCGCTTTGTACTGACAAAATTTTTGTTTGTAATTCCCTTTAAAATGGCGGGCAAGCTTAAAAGTGAGAGTTCTCATGGTGCTGAGAAGAAAAAGAGACTCCCATTTTAGAATTTCTATGTATTATTTTCGCCTTTTCGACTTGCGACCATGTCGTCGGGACGGAACCCCGTCGTAAGTCGAGGAGAGACTGTATATAAATTTACCCTTTTGCTGTAAACTATTATCTCTGAAGCCAAATGTTATACCTGTACTGGCCCCAGATTTTTTTGTAATTGTATTATTATTTCCATCTTCTGCTATTAACTTATACTTCTTTCATGTACATGCAAGTAGTTCAGTACAATATCATCAGACTGGCTCCAGCCTCCAAGTTTATTTTCTATACGATAGGAATATCAAACATAATTAAGTAGAATAAGAAACTTAACAAATTATTCAAAGGCAACAATTCTGTCCCATACCACATGTCCAGATCTACTAAGTTGCCCTCAGTTAAGAAAGGTTGTGCTGTACTCTCATGTTTTATAATCTACCAAACTCTGTCAGCAGTGTTGTACAGCTGTTGCCTTGTTTCACCCATTCATATTCATTAAAATTCTTGCCTTTATACTTTTCTGTCCTTTATTAACCTCAGGACTGTACTCAATATTACCAGCTGAGACGTCCTACAATATGTACTGCTTATAAAGATGCATTTACGTGTGTCTTTCTCATCGCAACAAGAATTACAAAGCTTTCACTCATTCCTCTATGTGTTCAAACACATTTCCTTCAGTCATTATTTACCAAATCCAAAAATGTTCCTTTAATCCAAGTCTGTTTTTATTTCCACTTTTATAAATATTTGCTGTACACTGTAGATTCTTATACTGTACTGTATAAATATTTGTTCACATTACAGCAGAACCTATACGACAGCTTTGTGACAGCCCGAGACCGAGAGGAACGTGGAGAATTTACCCGAGATGGAAGAGGGGCAGATGGCAAGCCTCGGCAGGGACACACTATATACGTCTTTGGTCATAATATATCAGAAGAAGTCCTGAAGAAAGCCTTCTCAACTTTTGGAAATATTGTTAATGTTAACATGGAGATTGAGAAAAAGTATGTTTTTAGTAATATTGTATGTACAGGGTGGCTCATAAGTTGCACATCATAGATAAAATACATTATTACAGTACAGTAAATTTTAAAATGTTTCACCTTCTACTTCCAGAAACATATTGACTCTTAGAGAACACAATGTCTTAACACTCATTAGCTTGTCTTTGGTAATGTTACTGTATTCAGATGTGATGTGCTTTAGTTCTTCTATGATTCTTGGATGACCAGGTGGATGACAAACTTTAGGTGTTAAACTGACTCTTCCCTCTAGTGTTGACAACTGTGCCATCTTCATTAATTTGTTATGATTCCTATGGTCAGTCACTTATATTAATTTGTCAGAGTGTGTGTGATTGTGCTTGTATGAGAGACTTGTATCATATGTCTACCTTTAGGAGGTTCTTAAGTATATCACAAGTTAGATAATTATAAGAGTGGGTCAATCTTTCAGTGACATGACTTGCTTGTGATGTGGTGATATGAAATATGCCATTATTTTTCCTCTGTGTGTTATTATTTTTGATGGGATTATGAACCCAACTTTAATATGTGTGTACACTCGCTAAAAGATTATTGTGCATCTTTATGGGGTTATACTGTACAATATGGCACACCGGACCAAGAAATCTGATAACACTCATCAAGGCTTCTGTCTCAGTGATTGGTGCAAATGGTATCAGTGCCAAGGGTGCAGAATATTTTTTTAGTGAGTGTACATGACCAGGAACTAGTCAGTGATATCAATTTTATAAAGGAGAAATTATTCTTATATTTTATTATTGTACAGTGTATGTATTTTTCTTCATCTCAATAAAGTATAGTTTTGTGAATAATTTTTTTTTTTATTGCAGTTGCGGATTTGTTACATTTGATAAAGTTGAATCTGCAGAAAAGGCTATTGCGGACGTAAGTTTCTTAGGTGTTTGTTTGGCTTTGAAGCTTATTTAGGAATTTGTATTCATGAGTAAGAATTATACAGTATACTGTACTGTACTGTGATAGAGCTTCTGTACCTTATGTACCTAAAAGCCTTATCCCATTGTACAGTACAGGTATTTTACTAGATACAGAAGAATCCCAGTTATCCAGTACAGTATCTGAGCAACCGGTAGATTCAACTAACCGGCACCAAAATGCCACGCTGGCTGTGTGTACAGTATGCCAAGATGCCACACTGGGAAGGAGGGGAACCATGCAGTAATAGCCCACTACCTCCACACACCATGTTCTTCATTTATCTTATTGTTATATCTTTATTTCTAAGCCACATCGTTTATATAATGGAATAAGTGTTAAAAAAGTTTCTTTTTCTGAGACACAAATTTGCGAGGTTAGCCTGTAGCACTGAGCATTGTAGGATTTATTGGGGGATCCTAAGAGTGAGTTTCAACCAACTGGAAAAAACTATTTATCCGGCACCTCTCAATCCCCGTAGGTGCCGGATAACTGGGATTCTACTGTAGTTAAAATATCACAGTGATATCTATTTTCCATCTTTTCATCTATTAGAGGTGGAACAGTGCACAAGATAAGGAGAACACTGTACAGGACTACTCTTTCAGTGTCTGTACGAGTATGTGTCGCTTCACCTGTAGAGTAACAAGGACCCGTGGGCTGTCTTGCAAATGTTTTCTAAGATGAGAGCATATTAAAGGGCTATAGGAACACTGTTTGAAGCACATGACTAGTGATAAATTGGTAAGAAAGATTTATAACAGTACGGGAGAATGCATGAGAACAGGAGTAAGACAGAGAAAGACACGGACTAGTTAGTCGGGTGGAACGCTACAGTATACGACGTTTCACGATGCTTGAAGGATGGCTCGGTATGGAAAGGCTTTGGAGGTGAAGTGAACTGATAAAACTTTACTGAGGGATTGTGAAGCAATGTAAAGGCTGAATATTTTCATTGTGTAGTGCATATAATTATGAGCTGAGGACACGAGCAAATGTTGTTCTATTTCTTGTCTTAGTCATTTCCACCACATGTCTTGCACTATACTCTGAGGTCCCCATACCCTTTGAGCAGCTTTTCACAACTGTGTTAGAGGAATAAAGTCATATTTGCTGAATGTAATTATACAGTGGCCACTCCTTTTACTAAAGCTCTACTTGTGATTAACTGGATGATATATTTATTTTATTTTAAGTTTCAGGGATGAAGGCCATTGATTAGTGAGGTGTGAACATAAAAGGATTATATAGTAGTTTAGATAATTTCAAAATTTTTGGTAATTTCACTGAATTTTTGGTTATTCTAACTGTAGTCTCAAAGAACTACAGAGCCATTAGCTGTAAATTTGTGCATTATACTACTAACCAGCAAGTGGTGATCCATTATTAAACCAGAGTGCAGTACAGTACAGTACAGTACAGTACAGTACAGTACAGTTCTCTTTTAATAGTACTGCCCTGGGTTACTGAGGCAAACTGACCCCACCCTTCTGTTGTCAAAGCATACGTATGCAAATATTACACATTTATACAGTACAGTAGTTAGTTACAGCTATATTGAATAAATTCCTGTCCACCAGACAAAGTTTTAGCAAGAGGCTTAACTAATGTTACCCCTTTCTCAAAAACAGATGAATGGCAGTATGGTGTCAGGTATTCAGCTCAAGGTATCTCTTGCTCGTCGCCAGCCAGTTATAGATCCCATTAATGATGCATCGTCATCAGCAACATGGTCAACAATTGGTAAGTGATTAACTCATTTCCTTTACAATCCTGAGCAAGTTTCAGGAGTCACATTATTGTTTTTATACAAATTCTACTCTGATGTACAGTATGTACTGCCTGGCCTCTAGGCCAATGGACTGGCTCAAATGATAATTGGGATGGTTCAAATTGTTCTCAGAAGAAACTCTCATGTATCATATGATTGGAAAATCATTAAACAGAATTAACTTAATTTTTAATGATAATTGCATCATTTCATCACTTAGTCATTGTGCCCTTTAATATACTGTACATTATTTGAGCAACAGGTCCCTTGATCTCTAACCATAGTATACCTGGACACTACCATACACCTTTTCCTTAGTCTTGCCTGAAGACTGTACTGTATATTTTGTTGTATTGTTTGTGATATAGTTGGCAAACCACTTAATGATGCCTTTGGTGAGGAGTACAGTATATACTGTAGTTATTTAAACTTTTTTATCTTACAGAACTCACAATTATGCAACAGACATAACCTTTTAAAGAATATTGTATTGTTTTTAGGGTTACTGTCATCGATTCTCAAACTTACTAGAACTTTGATTAAAAACTCCCACAATTATAATAATACAATATTCTGACCAGTAATCTTGACCATTCACATCACTTTATAATACAGTACTTCCTGTTAAGTATACTGTATATTCATACATGATGTGACTACTTTATCCATAATCATTTTTCAACCATTATTTAAACTTATATAAACAGTATTATTTGTCACATGATTTATTTATAAGCATTATTTAAACTTATATAAACAGTGTTAATTGTCACTTGATGTATTTACAAGATATATTTATTCCATTAATGATTCTTGCAGCTGCCAGTCACTCACAGAAAGGCTCCCACAAGGACAAGAGAGATCTGGTGGTTTACGATGATGTCTTCTGAATGGTCGATGCCAAGGTCTTACCAAATCCTCAAGTTGTATATTTCTACTTTTTTAACTCATGCATTCTTTGAAAAAATATCTGACCCACCAACTGTTATTTTTTTCTTAATGTTGTGCTACACATGTATGGCAACCTGTTCATTAGAATCCGTTAGTGTGACTGAGTTATAAATATTAAAATGTGAAACTCTCATCAAAATAATATACTGTACTGTAGTAAAGTTGGTAAGTGACTGCAAGATAAACCAATGATATTGTTAAGTTAGTTTGAATAAAATATGAATATGAAGTTGGTTTTTATCTTATTCAAAACAACAAATAAAATAATTTATAAAAATACTTAATGGAAAAGATAGAATTATTTGACAATGTGGAAGTTAACAGAAGAATGAAATAAGAATGTACAGTATTACAGAAGTGTCTGACCATTACCTGGTACACGTGAGGTTAATCATGTATGTAATAAAAGTTATGAATGTTAGTGTATTCAGTTTATCTCATCACAAGCTATGGTTGATGTGCCTACCAGACTAATAAACGGAGGGTGAAATTATGTTACGGGCAAGATTTAACCTGAGGACCCCTGCAGTATGCTAATTGTTCTTAAATCATTTGAAGTTCATCTACGAACATACACTGATATGAACGAGGTTAAACTTTAAATTTACAGTATTAACCTGATGACTTATTTTTTACTTTTGTTTACTGTATTTTGTCATTTTATTTCTTCTTCTCTCTTAAATTAAGTGATTATAGATGTATATAAGGACTTAAGCTATTATATAGTAGAGTTTTAAACATTGTTCAGTAAGTACAGTATGCACATAGCTGGTGTTCCGACTTACTTACATTTTTTACTTAACCTCCCCAGGAAAGGAACTTGTTCATAACCCAGGGACTGCCTGTAATCAATGATGCAGTTTTGGTGTTTTAGGTTAAAATACTGTATATTGGTTTAAATCATTTCAACTAAAATATGCATAACTAAATTATATATCAAGTAAAAAAGGTTGCATCTTGAAAGACACAGTATGTACAGTATAAACAAAGCACAGGACTAGAGGGGGTTAAGGCTCAGGGTGTGTCAACCCTTCTGTTTATTTCCTATTTTATCTTCTGGTGTTATTCAACAAGTCACTTGAACACAAGAAGTGTGCAAAATGATCACAAATTTCATTTAAAACAGTGATTCAAGGTTTGACATTAAGGATAACATTTATTTTGTAAAATTTAAATCAAATGTGGAAAATAATTTTGAGTCCATGACATACAGTATATGATGTGTAACATGGTCGTTTAGTGTGACTTACAGCTTCTTTGTTGGCCATTAAAAGGTCATGAATACCCATCTGTATGTACTGTATTTACCTGTGTACTGTAGGCTGCCCAATTTCCAGTGTGGGCAAGTTTTTATTCCAGAAATGAAATTTGATGATGAATCAAAGTGAAGAATGAGGCTATTTAACACCCATCTATGACCTTATTCTATTTATTGAATACTATAGGAGACTGTCAAGGGGATGTGATCACCATGTAAGCTCCTACAGTATTTGACACTGATGTGGAGTCAACCAAACCCATATACAGTTAATCTGATTATGTAATGTAAAATCCAGTCACAGTCACACTACAACTCATGATTAAGGAAATTATTGCAAAATACATAAAGACATCTGTAAAACAGAGAGACAGATAGATCAAGGAAAAAATGCAGGTGACTAGCAGAAAAAGGACAATTATTACTTGAAGTGTGTGCAAAGAATACAAGGGATCAAATGAGATGATTGCAGTAACACACATGCGAATAAAAGTGTTACCAACATGACGTAAAAGAGATCCCTTGAATATTTTTCCAAACATCAAATTTTACCACTACTGTACTGTACTGGACAGAAGCAGCCCACTTGATTCTGCTACTCCTCTCACTTCAATTTTCTTATTTTCGTCAGCCTAAACTATACTGTACATCCATATATTCCTCATGTCTTATTCTCTTACACCCAAACAGTGATGCTGTATCAACTATTGCCATGTACTCCCTGGGCCTCCTCTTTCTCTTTCCTAACATACTCACTGCCAGGTACAACATACAAACACTTTCATTTGATCAATTTACTTGTATGTATACTGTGCTGTACACTTGTATTTTACTCACTAATAAGTTTATCCTACTAATATATCTCCCTTTCATTTTTAATTGCTGTTCCATCCAAAACAGTTTGTCTTTAAGTATTTGTGTTAACTTTTTACCCAATTTCTAACCTTCTCACCTTTTGTATCTACTTTATTTTCCATTTAATATTCCTGTACTCTTGGTTCATCACTATGTACTTTCAACAGTTGCCCGGATGGCATGTTCCCCAAGTGTGTTGTTACACAGCACCATTAGAAATTTCAGCCATTCAGTGCACAAGCTGCCTCAGAGCAAAGCCAGGAAGAAGACAGCTGGAGCTATTCATGGACAAGTTTAACATATCTCCTACAGACGAACTCAAAACTCTCACACAATACATTAACTATGGACCTTCCACTGCCCACTTTTGACTCCCTGCTCTTCAGTACAATATATTTTATGTAAATAGTTCATTGATCATCTGGAGTTTTATTTGCGTAGTTTACGACAATGTTATGTTTATTATTTACCGGTCATTCAGTTTATGGAATCAAGAACAATACAGTAATGGGTTTCAAAATAGCCTTTGGGAAGACCGTCAAGAACAATGGAGGGATCCTACACTGGCCATGGCCAACTCTAGTTTGGGTGGTCATTAAACAAACACTTTAAGGTATTCGTCTTTTTTGACAACCTTTTTTTTTATCTATAAGAAAACGTTTTTGTGAGTCTAAGAATATCTATAAGTTTAGAGCAATAATAAAAATACCCTAAGTGGATATGACTTTGTCGGTGGAATTTAATGGCCAGAGGGGCTGGAGCTGCCATGACAACACTATTAACTCAGTCCATATATTTCACCATTTTCAGTCTTCTGTTAACCATAATGCCTCTTCGCCGTTCATGATAAAAGCTGTCTCAGTGTGGATCTAGGACGGAAGGAGGGGGACGGGGGAGATTATCGACGCACGGACAAAAGCTAAGAATTAAGTACTGTATCTTTGTTACTATGAGTTAGCAGCCACCAAGCGTGGGTACCATGTTAGCCAGTGTTTACTTCCTTCTTTAGTAACAGTTACAGGTTGTAAGTTAGTGTTTTCTTAGTAGCGTTCATTTGTTGAGTGAATTGAAGGTTAACGCTAAAAAGTGTTTTCCCAATGAAAGAAGGACGGTGTCAATGTCAGGTTTGTTGCGGCTGCTGCTGTGAAATGTACTAAAGTTTGTTGAATTTAGTTCAGTTTACTGCATAAAAGATATATTAACTTTCTGGCATGTTGTAGCAGCTTCTCACCGAGACATGTTGTGAGTCACTCAGTGCGTTTATGCAGCTGAAAACTGTCAACGTGTGGTAAAAGTCGAAGGTGGAGCGGGAGTATGAAGGTCGTCCCCACAACCATTAAGCACTTCATTATGGGGACGTCGCTTTAACACCAGAAGATTTTATTCATCACAAGAGACTCCCGTACACAGGGGGTTAATAAAGTATCACCACTAAGGGTAAACTATGCACTGTGTGGAATGTGATATTCTGCGCGTCTTATATACGGTGTCCTCCCTTGTCTTCTTTACATAAGGATTTCTCGACTACCTGTATGTAACAACAAACAGCCACAATAATTTCTCATAGAGCTTCACAAACGTCAACTCACTGACACACACATACAGTACACAACCACTATCTAAGATAACGTCACCCTATATGTTGTATATATTTCACCATACCAACACTTAATATCAAATGTTGAAAAGTGATTCTCGTAATTAAGACTTCCTCAGTTATTGAACGTTCATTATAGAGTTCGTGTTCATCACCTCTCTTGGAACCTAAACAACACAAACTTTACATATACCGTATAGCTCATAATTTACGTTTGGATGATTTATTTTAAATTGAAGGTAAAGTTAAATCTGAAGTAGGATATTTTGAACTGTTTACATTATATGATGTAGGAAAACCCTCGGTGGCAGACAATTCCACTCGCTACTGTTCTGGGGCGTAAATAAATTCTGGGAAAGGTTTAGGACAGGCAGATCAGCTTCACTCACTGTAGGTGTAAAGAGAAATATTCATTTGGTGTTACCTGCCTTAGTATATCCCCAGAAACATGTGTTAATGTTCACTACAAATATAACAACGTGAATCTCCCTACAAGACACAGAGACTTTTTTCTCCAGTCTTATATGGTGATAATGGCGGCGCGGTGAGGTGCTGAGGTAAGGGTCCCTCTCAAGCACCAGGGGACACACAATCAATAACACCGTGTTAATAGGGGCGTATCCAACACCTATCATGATTGGTTACACATTCAAATTATCTGGTTCAGGCTTTTATGTACAATTATTTGAAGCAGTTGTAAGTGGTATAAGTTATTGGCTTAAACCCAAACACACGACTTGACAAAAAAAATTAAATATTCCAGATTATTATCATGGATTCTCAAATAACAAAATTAAAAAAAAATGCAACATGATTAATCTGAAATGTATATAATCAATAAATTTCTACATACAGTATTATCAATTTTTTACCAATACTTCCTCACAAACGCCAAAATACATAATCACGTTATATTTCCACGGCTGAGATTAAACACAAATGATGAAACAACTCCAATAACTTTATTCTTCACCACGAAAACATTTACAAAACAGACTGATTATTTACCTGACTGAATCAAACCTTTTTTTTTGGGGGGGGTGGTGGGTTAGGTTAGGGTGCAATAAGCTTCACCACAAACAGGTTATTTTACATGAAGCCAGCCACCACATAGCACAGCACCAGCTTCAACTGAACACCTAACACCAAATCTCTAACATCAATCCAGTAATATTAATATGCCTTTATTTCCCTCTTTGCTCCGCCTATTTTGACCTACCCATTAGCTGCGACCGGACTGTATGATGTCATGGCTCGCGCGGTAATTAGCCAATCAGCGCAGAGGCCCAGACGGTCGGGGTTGGTTATTGGGCGGAGCGATGAGCGCGGGAACAAATGGGTCAGAGGCAGACCTGCTCACTCACAAACTCACCCTGAGGTCACCGCATCACCGACCTCACCATACTCACTACCTATTGGACCTGAGGACACCACCCCCGGCTACCCGTACCCCACCGGCATGTCGACGCACACGCCATCACAGTCACACTTAGAGGTATGTCCCTCAATATGTGCCTCCCTCCACCCCTACTGTACCTGTCCCACCACACCGTATCACCTCCACTGTACTCCGCCACGCCTAGTACATTGGCAACCTTGAGCCTGGACGCACTGTTTGTAAACTTTGTGGTCAACCAGACTCTCAGCCGTTACCAACACCTCTTCCCTCCCTGACCGGTTATCCCTCCTCCTAGTGACAGGCCTGGCACTAGGGACCTGCCACACTTCCATAAACAGATAAATTGTACCGGGAATTTTCCCCCCACACACTCGTCATTCTGTCACTTTATGTAACTTGCTGACAAAACCCATGACCCTTCAGCCTTTTACGCCCTTAATGCAGGGGTCATAAAGGCAAGCATGAACTCTGCATGCTTCCCAGATGGGCGCTGTAAACGCTTCTGCGCTTCACCTTGCACAGGATGTAACGGGGTGCCCAATAAACTAGCCCCCTCGGAGGCAATAAAAAAAAACAATCTCACCACACCACACCGTCACTCACCACACCACGTCACCACACCTCACAACATTACCAAATTTACCTGGGGTGCCTAATCTTCAGGTGAACCAAAGTTTTGTGTAGTGGGTGTTAGTGTGACTGTACTGGGTGTGTATACTCAGTGTAGTTACTGTAACCTGTACCTCGTGTAGTTACTGTAACCTGTACCTCGTGTACTTACTGTAACCTGTACCTCGTGTAGTTACTGTAACCTGTACCTCGTGTAGTTACTGTAACCTGTACCTCGTGTAGTTACTGTAACCTGTACCTCGTGTACTTACTGTAACCTGTACCTCGTGTAGTTACTGTAACCTGTACCTCGTGTAGTTACTGTAACCTGTACCTCGTGTAGTTACTGTAACCTGTACCTCGTGTAGTTACTGTAACCTGTACCTGTGTAGTTACTGTAACCTGTACCTCGTGTAGTTACTGTAACCTGTACCTCGTGTAGTTACTGTAACCTGTACCTCGTGTAGTTACTGTAACCTGTACCTCGTGTAGTTACTGTAACCTGTACCTCGTGTAGTTACTGTAACCTGTACCTCGTGTAGTTACTGTAACCTGTACCTCGTGTACTTACTGTAACCTGTACCTCGTGTAGTTACTGTAACCTGTACCTCGTGTAGTTACTGTAACCTGTACCTCGTGTAGTTACTGTAACCTGTACCTCGTGTAGTTACTGTAACCTGTACCTCGTGTAGTTACTGTAACCTGTACCTCGTGTACTGTAACCTGTACCTCGTGTAGTTACTGTAACCTGTACCTCGTGTAGTTACTGTAACTGTAACCTGTACCTCGTGTAGTACCTCGTGTAGTTACTGTAACCTGTACCTGTGTAGTTACTGTAACCTGTACCTCGTGTAGTTACTGTAACCTGTACCTCGTGTAGTTACTGTAACCTGTACCTCGTGTAGTTAATCTTGTATTTTTCTGGCCGTAATTATTACTTATTTCAATCTTGTTATACTTTAATTGCTATTTAACATCCGGATGAGCCTAGTGGATGAATTAACAGTGTATTATAATTATCAAACATGACAGATAATATTAACAATAATCTTCACCTTGTAGGGATTATCACAACGAATAACAATAATCTTTTCTGGTCAGTGAATATTTCGTTGAGTCCGCCATAGTGCTTGCCTCCGCTCTGGTTAACATTCCTCTCAATAGATGGCGCGTGTGGTCCCTTTTCTCTCTCTCTCTCTCTCTCTCTCTCTCCACTGCACTTGCTTCCCTCGGCTCTAAGATCACTACACTATATCCAGCTGGCAAAATATATTAAAAAATGACTTTACGTTAAAATATCACTCCAGTACCAATTATGATAATACCATTTTCTTAGTTTCAAAGAAGTTATAGATGCTCACAATAAGTCACTGAATGAAATGACGTTAATACTCATTAATTTATGCCGGAGTTGTGTTGGATAGTGAGCGGTGATGTGTGTGTGTGTGTGCTCCTTTCTCGCCCTCACGCTTCTTTCACACACACCTCTCACGCACTGCTCTATCCTCTCACACTCATTCTCCTTTCACCCCCTCGCACCTGTACTCTCCCTCCTGCCTTCACCATTACTGAGTAACCTCCACCCTATGGAGGTCTTTGGTACACCCTGAGAGCCCATCATAAAGACAAACTGACCAACACACTGACCCACAAACTAAATTGCCCGAACTACTAATACTGAGATATTTTTGTACGAGGTGTGAGTTGTGCTGCTAAGCTGGGGGAGCAACCCCCCTCTCTGGGGGAGGGACACCCCCTCGCTGGGGGAACACCCCCCTCTCTGGGGGAGGAACACCCCCTCACTGGGGAACGCCCTTCACTGGGGGGAGTTACGCCCCTCACTGGGGGGAGGAACACCCCACTGGGAACGCCCTTCACTGGGGAGGAACGCCCCTCACTGGGGGGAACACCCCTCGCTGAACACTCTCCCTGACACCCCCTCACTGGGGGGAGGAACGCCCCTCACTGGGGGGAGGAACACCCCTCATTGGAGGGAGGAACACCCCTCACTGGGGGGAGGAACACCCCCTCGCTGAGGGAACACCCCCTCTCTGGGGAACGCCCCTCACTGGGAGGAGAAACACCCCTCACTGGGTGGAGGAACACCCCTCACTGGGGGAAGGAACACCCCCTCGCTGAGGGAACACTCTCCCTGAGGGGAAAGGAACACCCCTCACACCCCTCACTGGGGGAGGAACACTCCCTCACTCACTGGGGAGGAGGGAACACTCTCACTGGGGGTAGGAACACTCCTCACTGGGGGTAGGAACACCCCTCACTGGGGGAGGAACACCCCTCACTGGGGGTAGGAACACTCCTCACTGGGGGTAGGAGCACTCCTCACTGGGGAGGAACACCCCTCACTGGGGGGTAGGAACACTCCTCAATGGGGGTAGGAGCACTCCTCACTGGGGGAGGAACACCCCTCACTGGGGGAGGAACACCCCTCACTGGGGGAAGGTTTACCCCGGACTCTTCTCCCGCCAATAGGTGATGCTTGTTGTCATGTTAAGTCAGTTGTCCTCAGTGCTTGGTGAGGCGAGACCCTCTTCCTGTGCGCTGTACCATCATCATCATTTGTGTCACAGTTTTAGTATTATAATAAGTAATCTTATATTTTTAACTTCCATTTTTATAAAAGCCAACAACATGAAACTTATGGCGTGACAATAAACCCGACTCTAAACTGGTAACTATTTGTTCCACGTTAAAGAAGGTGTAGCCTCTCCTCTCCACACGTCGGGCCTAAAATATCAGCCTTGGTGTTTATATTTGACGTCAGATGTGTCATATAAGAACATGAGAATAAAGTAAACTACAGAAGGTTTATTGACTCATACTAGGCAGCACTGTTTACACCAAGCCCTTATCACTCATATATCCGCCCAACCTATATATGAAGCTTCCCAGCGTGTTCCAGTTAATGATGGTCTTTGGTAACTTGTCTATCCATAACTGTTTCTAAACCAGTGTTCACATAACTCGCGGGTAAATCTAAATGTGTTTAATTTAACACCAATGTTACATGTTCAGCGTCTTAGGCGGACCCGTTCACCTCAAGGCTCTGTCAGGAACTTGGAATAAATCTTATACAACAACACCTTAATCACCAAGTTAAGACTACACTCTACTTTTACCTACGATTATACTGTATAATAATAATAAACAATATCAACAACAACAACAACAACAACAATAACAACAACAATAATAATAATAATAATAATAATAATAAACAACAATAATAATAAATAATAATAATAATAATAATAAACAACAACAATAATAATAATAATAATAATAATAATAATAATAATAATAATAATAATAATAATAATAATGATAATAATAATAATAATAATGTTTTACTGTACCATCAATAGTATTTATGAGTACACACAAAGCGTTTCAAGAGGGAGAGTTGCATTTCTCAAAAGTGTGAAAAATTTACCGTAGGTTAATTTGTATCACACAGTAACAGTGTGTTGTGTATAAACATGGTAATTATCAAGTGTTAGTGAACTCTGCTTTAATCATCATCACTGAAGATAAGACAATATCCCGTGTATGTGAACAAGATATGGTTTAAAGGTTCAATAGGTCAGTCAGGTCGGCGCCCCCTCTTGTCAGGGTCTGTTTATTTTTCACTAATTTCCCGCGCCTCAGTGTGACAGTTGCTACGTGTGGAATTAAATAACCGGTTAAATGTCTGTAAATGTGTGTTTAAAGTCACATCATAAATATTTCGTTTTCTCTACATATTAATAACTATAATGGGTTGGAATGATTAATATTAGTGTGGACTGGAGATTGTCAGTAGCACAATGTGTAGTAATAATAGCAACAAATGCCTCACTCACCCCCGCTCTCTCGCTCATTCTTAAATGACAGATTTGTCAGCCGCTAAACGTGGGTGGGGAGATGCCACCATCCATTTTACTTTTTATTATATTTAATTATTTTAGTTATATTGTTTATGTTGGACTTAGTCTGATTATTAGTAAGTAATGTATACACCTGGTTAGACAGTGTAGATAAAGAGTGTCCGTCGGGTGTAATAAGTGCGTCATCAGTCTTGTGTTGTATTGAGTGGGTTTCCTGCCTTTTCTCGCAATTAATTCATAGGGCAGCCAACACTCCCACAACCCGCGTGTTTTTTAACTAACAAATAAATGCTTAGCCGTATTTGATCAAATAATTTCATTAGGTTTAACATATATTAACAACAAAATACCACTATTACTTTTTAATGAACAAAATTCACAATTAACGCTTATAAAAAGTTACTATGGTTTTTAAATAGCCCATAGTGTTGGCAGCCCTGGGTACACAACGGCTGGGTCGGGCTAGCCTCACACAGGGTCCCCTCAAACCTGTGGGAACTCTACCTATCAACTTCCGTTAGAGATCAATTACCATTATAATTCAATATTTTAACACACTTACTAACGTCTTTTACTTCATATATTATTACTAATATATATCACTCATACATTATATTATATCTATATACATATCTATATTATTCAACCCTACATTAACATACAATTAAGGGTAAAATCTTCTTCATTATCGTACATAAATCTGAGGATGGGACCTAGCAACTGTCACTTGCCAAGGCTTGATGTGTTGTCTGAATAATACCACACCATTTTTTGTGGTTTCCTCAAGTACTACGCAATAAGTGGTAGAAATTAATGTTTAACAAATTATAAGATGACAAAGGAATGAGCTTTATAAACGACTAAAGGAAGTTCGCATTTAAAAAGACAATCATGGGAGGAGAGGAGGGAGGGGGGGCAATGGACCCCGCTTAAATGAAGTCCAAAGTCTGTCACATCAAATAAAAGCCATCGTTCCCGATAGACTTTTAACCATATTGCTTATTATTATTTTCAGTAACATTAAATACGTAAAATGGTATTAGTTATTCTAGAACAGTTTACAGGAAAACATTCATAAGCCGAGAGCCAAATTCTGCCATATAACATCCATTTGATCACGTGATAAAAGAAACTTTCTTTAGCGTGATATTTCATCCTTCATTCACTAATATATTATAAACTTGAATAAAGTGCAGAGAAAATATCACTACGTTATATTTTTTGTCAATTGATAAGTTACAGTAAATATAGATTTATGGTTATTTAATAAAACTCGGCAGCTGAGAGCCGAGGCAGCACAAGGCCTGGTTGACGTCGTCTGCTTCAGTGTGCTCCCGGAGCTTGGTGGTGGTGGTGTACTGTGTTGTTCTCGGGATTTAACTTTGGATTATTCATTTGTCAGGTAAGTTTGAGTTCTACACACACTTATATTGATAATGTTTTGGTACCCGAGTAGTTTTTATATATAAGCCGTAGACGTAGAGGTAAGTATAACGGTAAATATGTCTGAAATATATCTCCTCTCTGTCGTGACCTCTGACAAGAAAATGGCGGACAGTCTGCACTCTGCTTCCTAGCGCAGTGCGACTTTTCATTGATTTTCTTTAATTTACGTCAAAACTCGTTTGTCTATGTTTCTAATGGCCTCAGGTTGTTAATCTTTTGGGTTTCAGGTTGTTGTTACATAAGTTATTTAGTAAATTTACAAGTAACGTTCGTAGTTAATTTTAATTATTGTAAGTTTGCTCCCTTGTTGAAAATAATGCTCATGTCCCGTATTAGTGTTTTAACTCATTTAACAGACTTAATTACCTTCTAATGAGTGTTTCGGCGCTACAGTCAGTTTGTACACACTGTAGCGATGATGTTACACAGTGTACACGTATTAAACCTCCCAAAGTTACGGAGATATTGAAGAATTCTGGGCTCAGCGGGGAGAGATGGCGTGCGGGGATGAAAGGCACATTCCTTACGGCGTGTTTACCCCTCGCTCACTAATGACGGGTCGTGAGGTGAACAGCTCATGGCAGAAGAAACTTTTACCTGTGTTTCTTGATTAATTATTTGTTGACACCAGGTGAGGCAGGTAACACGGCAAGGGAGACACCTATGGCTATCAGACATCAGCTGTTCCTACCGTTACACCTCCCCCCCCTCCCTCTTTCTCTCTTTCCCTTCGCCTCACCCCGGACTCTCACCTACCCCTCCACCCCCCCCCCTCCCTCCACCACTACACCACATGGTCCTTCCCCTCCCCGGTCGTTTCTCCCCAGCAGTCTTCCTTCCCCCTCCGTCAGCCCCGGCAGACCCTTAGCTGCTCGCCTCTCCCACCCCTTGGGCCCTCTCCCTCAACACCAAACTCCCGCTCGCTCTCCCTCTCCCCCCCCCTCACCAGCCACATGCTGCCTACCCCCCACCGCCGCTCACCACTCCTTCCCTCCCTCACCCCACACGTTCCGCCTCCCTTCTCTGTTTTACGCTCTTCCTCCCTCACCATCCCTTCTCCCCTCTCATCTCTTCCACCTCTCCCTTCTCTCTCTCACCCCTCCCTCCCTCCCTCCTCCTCTCACCCACCACCCCTCCTCACCCACCACACCCTCCTCTCACCCACCACCCCTCCTCTCACCCACCCACACCCTCTCACCCACCACCCTCCTCCTACCCACCACCCCTCCTCTCTCACCCCACCACCCCTCCTCTCACCCACCACATCCTCCTCTCACCCACCACATCCTCCTCTCACCCACCACACCTCCTCTCCCACCCACCACACCCCTCCTCTCACCCCCACCCTCCTCTCCACCCACCACACCCTCCTCTCACCCACCATACCAAACCTTTCCGCCCGCTCTATCACACATCCGTATCTTTCCGCTAGTTCAACCCCTCCCCTCTCTCGCCCTCTCATCCTCTTTTACCCCACCTCACTCTCTCCCTTCCCATCTTCAATTCATAAACTTTCCCACGACACAACCCCACTCCTTGATAACATTCCTCACGCCCACTCCTGATAACATTCCCTCCACAGCCAACCCACTCCTTGATGATAACATTCCCTCCACAGCCAACCCCACTCCTTGATAACATTCCTCCACAACCCCCTCTTGATAACATTCCTCCACAGCCAACCCCCCTCCTTGATGATAACATTCCTCCACAGCCAACCTCCTTGATAACATTCCTCCCACATCAACCCCACTCCTTGACTACATTCCCACTCCACCCATCCCTACTACTGTCACACGCCCATCCCTGCTGTCACACGCCCACAAGACATGTCATTTCCGCTTATTATTTCACATTCTTTGTAACTTTCTTAAATTCTTCTTTCTTATCTATTAAATTCCCCCACCTCCTCCTCCCATTCCCCTTCCTACCCTTCCTTTTCCTCCTTTCCTCATCCCTTCCTTGAGATAAATGTATAGTATATATCAGGTGCCAAAAACTCTGGTTTCTCAGCCATGTTAATATTGTTATTATTTTCCCTCTGTATCTGTGTTTTTCTGGCTAAATAAACTGTTACAATTCAATTCTACCTTCCCCCTCTCTCCCTTCCCCCGTTCAGACCTCAGATCCATCTCAGTAAATACGACTACAGGAACCTGCAGCATACTGGGGTAATAACTGGACCCCCATAACCTAACCTCACAGGGTAATAACTGGACCCCCATAACCTAACCTCACAGGGTAATAACTGGACCCCCATAACTAACCTCACAGGGTAATAACTGGACCCCCATAACCTAACCTCACAGGGGTAATAACTGGACATAACCTAACCTCACAGGGTAATAACTGGACCCCATAACCCTAACCTCACAGGGTAATAATGGACCCCCATAACCCTAACCTCACAGGGGTAATAACTGGACCCCATAACCTAACCTCACAGGGTAACATGGACCCCATAACCTAACCTCACAGGGTAATAACTGGACCCTCCCTAACCTCACAGGGATGTCATGGACCTAACCTCACAGGGTAATAACTGGACCCCCATAACCTAACCTCACAGGGTAATAACTGGACCCCCATAACCTAACCTCACAGGGGTAACTGGACCCATAACCCTAACCTCACAGGGTAATAACTGGACCCCATAACCTAACCTCACAGGGTAATAACTGGACCCCCATAACCCAACCTCACAGGGTAATAACTGGACCATAACCCTAACCTCACAGGGGTATATGGACCCCCATAACCTAACCTCACAGGGTAATAACTGGACCCCCATAACCTAACCTCAGGGTAATAACTGCACCCCATCCTCCTCACAGGAATAACTGGACCCCCATAACCCTAACCTCACAGGGGTAATAACTGGACCCCCATAACTAACCTCACAGGGCATTTCAGTTGTAACCCTAACCTCACAGGGTAATAACTGGACCCCATAACCTAACCTCACAGGGTAATAACTGGACCCCATAACCTCACAGGTGTATGGACCCCCTTAACCTCAGGGTATTAACTGGACCCCATAACCTCACAGGGTTTATTAACTGGACCCATAACCTCACAGGGTATTAACTGGACCCCATAACCTCACAGGGTATTAATTGACCCCATAACCTCACAGGGTATTAACTGGACCCCATAACCTCACAGGTATTAACTGAACCCATAACCTCACAGGGTATTAACTGGACCCTTAACCTCACAGGATTTACTGGACCCCCATAACCTCACAGGGTAATAATGACCCCATAACCTCACAGGGTATTAACTGGACCCCATAACCTCACAGGGTATTAACTGGACCCCATAACCTCACAGGGTGTTAACTGGACCCCATAACCTCACAGGGTATTTACTGGACCCCATAACCTCATAGGGTAATAACTGGACCCCATAACCTCACAGGGTAATAACTGGACCCCTAACTTAACCTAAACTAACCTCACAGGGTAATAACTGGACCCCTAACCTGAGTAATAACACGTGCATCATTAACCTTATAGGTCTTTTTATTAGCCTATTAATTTAACACGTAACATTAACTGTAATTACCCCCGTCAAAGTTAACTGTCTAATTATCCCCGTCATTAACTGTCTAATTATCCCCGTCCTACCTGTCTGTCTCCTTATACCGTCTACCTGTATCTCACCTTCAATTAACATAGAACACTAAAGTAACTGAATTACTTCATTTGTCATTAGGTAAACGAGTTGTTGATAGCGATATAATGTTAAGTGTGTCATAAAACAGTCAACTGACAGTCCACCAGTCAAAAAATTTAAGTTAGTCAATGCCTTTAACCTAACGTTAATTTAACCTACCCTAACATAACATTAACTTAACCTACTCCTAACAACATTAACCTATCCCTGACATTAACTTAACCTCTCTAAAGCCTTCGATACTGTCGGCCATACCATCCTCCTTTCAAAGCTTGAACATTACGGCGTTAGGGGCTTATCCCACAGTTGGTTTACCTCACACCTCTCCAACAGGATGCAGTATGTCTGCTGTAATAATCACCAATCTGACTCCTCGCCAATCTTGTATGGCGTCCCCTAAGGTTCAATTCTCGGTCCAGTACTGTTTTTGTTGTACATAAACGACATAGTCCACGCCAGCTCACTCATAAAATACAACTTATTTGCATACGATAGTAATCTCTATGCCAGCAACTCAGACCTCCATTCCTTGATGAGAACTATGAACACTGAATTAACTAAAGTCAGGACCTGGGTAATACGTAATAAACTAACTTTAAACCTTGAGAAAACCCACTACACGATCTTTCACATAAGGAAAACCTTACCCCCAGACTTGGACCCCCTGTACCTTGGTAATACAGTCCTCGGAGTTATTGTTGGTGAGAAACTTAACTGGAGAAACCACATACAAGTCATTGACAGTAAAGTCAATAAACAGTGCGGTATCATGTATCACACTCGACAGTCACTCACTCTCACAGCAATGAAAAATCTATCATCTTGTTTACCAACACCTTTATACACTGTCACACACTATGGGGGGCCTCTGGCTCTTCAAAAACACAATCCCTGGTTACTGCACAAAGGAGAGTTTTACGGACAATGGCCTACTTGAAAAAAACAGATCACACAAACGAAAAATTTGCAAAATTGAAAATGTTAAAATTCGAAGATATTAACACCTACTGCTGTGCCCTCTTTGTGAAGGCGTGGAACAACTTACCCGAGCAAAGACTACTGTACGCTCCGTCTCTTTAAATCATCTCTTAAAAAACATCTAATTTCTAAGTATTAATATTTCTTGTAACACCTACTATATTTACAGTACCTGCTTTTATTATACCATCAAAACCGTTTTAGCTGAAATTATCATGTAAATACATAAGAAATTAACATTGCAATAAACATATTTGCCAACTAGACGTAATCCTGACAGCTCTGTCCTCTTGTTCAACATTATTACTGTACAACCCAGGTTGTACTGCTCCCCCATTAATTTTACTTATATTTTTCATTTCCACTGAAATTTATGCACAGACTTATAAAAAAAAAATAATAAATAAATAAAATATATAAATATTGAAGTGATAACTGTGGTAACATATGAGATGTTCTTATTACCACCATGCTATTCCAGATGATACTAAATGTTACATAATACTTCCTTGAGATAAATGTATAGTATATATCAGGTGCCTCAAAGAGAGCTCAGGTTCTCAACTGGCTCAGCCATGTTAATATTGTTATTATTATCCACTCTGTATCTGTGTTTTTCTGGCTAAATATACTGATTCAATTCAACATTAACCTTGCCTACCCTAAAATAGCATTAATTTAACCTACTCCCAACATTAACCTAACCTAAATTAACTCAACTTTGGTATCAAGAAAAATATTCAATGCTTGATGATCTAAAGAGAGAAATATGGATGGATAGGTAGAAAGATTGATGAATGGATAGAAAGATTGATGAATGGATAGAAAGATGGATGGATGGATAGAAAGATGGATGGATGGATAGAGAGAGAGAGATAACAATCATCACGTTCTTGATGCTCTAGAGAGACAGAAATATGGATGGATAGATAGAAAGATTGATGAATGGATAGAAAGATGGATGGATGGATAGAGTGGAGAGAGAGAGATAACAATCATCACGTTCAGGAGGAGGACAATGGAGAGAGGTGGGTCTTGAGATCAGTCAAAGCATAAGACTCCAAGGACAGACAAGACCCCAGGGAAGAAAAGGTGTAATTTTGTCTCCTGATTTCTTCACTCCTTTATTTTTTCTCCTTTCCTCCTTTATTTTCAGTTTTTTCTCCTTTGTTTTCCATCTTTCCACGGGTAGCGTTAGGGTGTTGAATCATCAGGTGAAATAAACTAGGGTGCCTAACCAACAGGTGAACTAGGGTGCCTAACCAACAGGTGAGATAAACTAGGGTGCCTAACCAACAGGTGATATAAACTAGGGTGCCTAACCAACAGGTGAGATAAACTAAGGTGCCTAACCAACAGGTGAGATAAACTAGGGTGCCTAACCAACAGGTGATATAAACTAAGGTGCCTAACCAACAGGTGATATAAACTAGGGTGCCTAACCAACAGGTGATATAAACTAAGGTGCCTAACCAACAGGTGATATAAACTAGGGTGCCTAACCAACAGGTGTGATATAAACAGGGTGCCTAATCAACAGGCTAGAATCAACACTAGGGTGCCTAAATCAACAGGTGAAATAAACTAGGGTGCCTAACCAACAGGTGATATAAAACTAGGGTGCCTAATCAACAGGTAGAAACTAGGTGCTAATCAACAGGTGAGATAAACTAGGGTGCCTAACAACAGGTGAGATAAACTAGGGGTGCCTAACCAACAGGTGATATAAACTAGGGTGCCTAACCAACAGGTGAGATAAACTAGGTGCAACCAACAGGTGAGATAAACTAGGTGCCTAACCAGGTGAAATAAACTAGGGTGCCTAACCAACAGGTGAACTAGGGTGCCTAACCAACAGGTGAGATAAACTAGGGTGCCTAACCAACAGGTGATATAAACTAGGGTGCCTAACCAACAGGTGAGATAAACTAAGGTACCTAACCAACAGGTGAGATAAACTAGGGTGCCTAACCAACAGGTGAGATAAACTAGGGTACCTAATCAACAGGTGAACTAGGGTGCCTAATCAACAGGTGAACTAAGGTGCCTAATCATCAGGTGAGATAAACTAGGGTGCCTAACCAACAGGTGAAATAAACTAGGGTGCCTAACCAACAGGTGACCATAATAAACTGCAGGGTCCTCAAGCCATGTCATCACTAGTCATGGGCGTGTGGTGGTATTCAGACATTCAAAACATGAGCTGACTTAGAGGCGTCTCCCCTCCCCCCGGTCACCCATACGTCACACCCCCTCACGCCCTTGCTACACATCCTACTGCATACGTCGTGGCTTGAGCTTTACTAAAGGTCTCCGCTAAGGTTCTTATTATGCCTAAACAACATTTATTTACCATGAGTTATAATGCTCACGGCTCACAATCCTCTCTTAGTGACCCAAATGCGAAAAATCTATAGCATAGGAATAATGTCTTTCGAATAATGTCTCAACACCTGAACGCGAATGCACTAACGTGTTTCATTATTAATTTACTCTTATTTTCCCTTTTGAGTGAACGTTAGTGAGTGTTTTATCTCTATTATATAAATGGTATTAGTGTTAGTTGGTGTGTAGTGTAGTAACGTGTGTGTGTTGGTCATGAGTGTTAGTTGAAGCCAAGGGTTGTAAACGAACACCGTGGATCATCCTCCTCCTCCTCCCCTCACCCCGACCTGTATGTTATCGTTGGCTTGGATTTGCCAGTTAATGTTTTAACGTTCACAAGATGTCGTGTCAACTCTGGCTATATAGTACGTTGATATTTAATGTGTGTGGTCATCAGTTGGTGTTATAGTAAAGACACAAAGTGGAAAAATATTTGACAAAAACCCAGAAACGTTACTGACAAAAGTGGCCAGGTAGTGATTATCAACACGAAAATGCGCGACCGACCACCATCGTGGAATAGACTGCCTGGGGACGGGAATGGAGCTCCGTAACTTGCTGGTGACGAGAATGGTGGAGCTCAAACCAAGCCTACACAAGTCCAGCCATCAACTTCATCAACCATATACGATAAAATAGTTGACTGAAGCAGACCAAGGGACTGTTGTTCAGGTGGACTATACCTTACTGGTACAATCCGAGGGTCTTCAGGCAACAGAACAATTTATACTGACATATTGTTCACAAAAAGTCAAAACAAATCGTTAAATTCACACAAGTTTTATTTTTTAAACAGACTCTGGCGCTCTCCCCCGTACATGAGGCAGTAATGCGGTCCAAATGTTTCTGACTCGGGGAACAATGAAGGAAGTTTAAAGCGAGAGAGAGTGTTGACAGGTTACCGCGTGTTGTGTACGCGGCGCGGCAATACAACCAGCGTGATAAGCATGTGAAACTGGTAATCCCGGAGGCAGTAGTTGAGATAGTGGGAGCGTTGCTGAGCTGGTAGAGAGGATGGGGGGTACTGTACATGGGGTTAGGTTAGGGGGTTTGTTGCTCCTCTATTCCTGGTAGTTAAAAAATCCGTCTTGGTGATGAATTTATTTCAGAAAAAACGCTTTAAAAATATAAATAAAAAATAAATCGATTCTTGAAATGTAAATCACCTGTAATATAAACTGTAAATAGTAATGTTTTAAATCCGTGTCTTAACGTGGAGGGAGACGCTCATGTGAGGACTGAGAACCGAGGGGGAGGGGGAGAACTCGTCTCACCGATGGGCGGATCGTGGACGGCAGCGGGGAGGGAAGGTTGGCGTTGATGGTGACTTGTGGCAATGAAACTCCCGCTAAAATTCACCTTGTACTGTACTACACGTCTTTCCCTCTGTCACTACACCCGTCTAATGTGTGTGTGTGTGTGTGTGTTTCCAGCTTACCGTCTCTTCGCCTGCCATTACACTCCGTCTACTGTGTGTGTGTCAGCCTTCAGCTTACCGTCTCTTCGCCTGTTACTACACCCGTCTACAATGTCTGTCTCCAGCTTACCATCTGTCCTTTCAGTTTCAATTTCCTCCCGTAAAAACACGATGGAACACAACACAACGGTAAGTTTGTTTACAATATGACCTTTTAAATCCCACTACATATAAGCATAACAATGACACAAATACCCTGAAAACGTTGAAAAGTCTTGATTTTTGAAGTGGGATCCCAAACTACTGTGCTGTCTTGGTCAATGGTGAATCTAAGTGAAACTGATGATTTGAGGTGTGACTTATCCTCTCGTGGTGAAGGGGAAAGTGACTTGTGCATCTTGGTAGTGTAGTGACAGTGTTTGAAGTGTACTAAGGAAGTGCCCCACAAAGAGAAGTATACTAAGGAAGTACCCCAAAGTGAAGTGTCCTAAGGAAGTGCCCCACAAAGTGAAGTGTCCCAGTGAATCAGGAAATATACCTGACACTGAATAAGGTGGTGTTACGTACGAAATCTACAGTATAAGAAAGTGCCCTACATCCGGGAGTGTTATATTAAGAAAGTGTTCCACATACAGGAAGTGTCTTATTAGGAAAGTGTTCCACATACAGAAAGTGTCTTAATAAGCAAGTGTCCTACATCAGGAACTGTCATTAAAAATGTTTCACGTGCAGGAAGTGTTATACAAAGAAAGTGCCCTACATCCGGAAGTGTTATATTAAGAAAGTGTTCCACATACAGGAAGTGTCTTATTAGGAAAGTGTTCCACATACAGAAAGTGTCTTAATAAGCAAGTGTCCTACATCAGGAACTGTCATTAAAAATGTTTCACGTGCAGGAAGTGTTACACAAAGAAAGTGCCCTACATACAGGAAGTGTCATACTAAGAAAGTGTCCCAAATCAGGAAGTGTCATTAAAAAGTGCTCCATATACAGGAAGTGTCAAGCAAAAAAGTGCCTTACATCAGGAAGTGCCATAAAGAAAGTGCCTTACACCAGAAAATGTCATTGAAAGTGCTTCATATACAGGAAGTGTCATACAAATAAAGTGTCATTAAAAAGTGTTCCACGAGCAGGAAGTGTCATATAAATAAAGTGCCTTACATCAGGAAGTGTCATACTGAGAAAGTGCTCCGCATACAGGAAGTGTCATAAAGCACATCGGGAGGGGTCTTAAAGAAAGTGCCCCACGTATGGAATTAGCAAGTGCCCAATATAAGGAAATTACCGTGTAAGGGAGTACACCACCCAAGAAAGTGTCGTATGCAATCAGGAAGTTCCCCGCCGAAGGAAGTGTCAACCTTAATAACAAAGTGACAATGGCAGAAAGTGACACAACCATATTAGAAGTGCCATAATATAGTGTTAGATAATGTGTCAACGAGTGTCTTTAAGTGTTATAACCATATTAGAAAGTGTCACAGTATAACAATATATGAAAATATAACGGAAAGTATTATAGCACTGATATAAGAAGTGTCAATATGGAAAGTGTCATGTAACGATAAAAGAAAGTGTCAAAGTGTGTCGGAAGTGTCAATGGCTGTTTCACGATATAGTACAGTCTATAACCCTGGAAAGTATATGTGATGGAAGTGACAAAGGTAATGGGTACAAAGAAGTGTCAATGAAGGAAGTGCCATAATGTTATGATTCAGGAAAGTGTCATTATAAAGTGCCACACAATAACATGGGAAGTGTCACACAGGAGTACTGTCGTGCGGTATAAGAGGAAGTACCTATAATCGGGATATACACAAGGGGGTGACGTGGATGACAGTACTGGAGGCCCGCATTAGGTACTGTCCGTAAGTGCCCCAATACAAACGTCTTACCAAAAAATAAGGAAGTGCCATACTAAGTTACGTGAAAGGAAGTGCCATGATTTAATTTTGTAAGAAAGTGCCATCTCGATACGTAATAGATTAATATATGTAATGGAAAGTGTCTTACGTTGGACAGTATACATACTGTACATGTAAACATATATACATACATACATACATACATACATCCATCCACGTACCCCTGATCACTGCCACGTACCCCTGATCACTGCCACGTACTCCCTGATCACTGCCACGTACCCCTGATCACTGCCACGTACCCCTGATCACTGCCACGTACTCCCTGATCACTGCCACGTACCCCTGATCACTGCCACGTATCACCCACCCATCACCGCCACGTACCCCTGATCACTGATCACCGCCACGTACCCCTGATCACCGCCACGCACCCCTGATCACCGCCATGATCACCGCCACGTGATCACCGCCACGCATGATCACCGCCACGTACCCCGATCACCACGTACCCCTGATCACTGCCACGTACTCCCCTGATCACCGCCACGTACCCCGATCACCGCCACGCACCCCCTGATCACTGCCACGTACTCCTGATCACTGATCACCGCCACGTCACTGCCACGTACCCTGATCATCGCCACGCACCCCTGATCACATGTAATAAGTCGAAAGTGGGAAAGTGTTACACGGGAGAGAGGAAAGTGTCATAAACAATACACTTGGGTTTGGTTGGGTTAGATTAGGTTACGATGGGTTAGATTAGGTTAGGTCATGCTGGGTTAAGTTAGGTTAGATTAGGGAATTGGTACAAGGTGTTTAAGCCTCCCTGACAGCTGGTGGGGTCAACTGGGCGTCTCTGACATGACCTAAGGTTCGTATGTGTGATGGTAACAGTGAAACGTTTCTGGACATAAATTTGACCTTTATTCTCTTTATTACAGATTTAGTGTGTGTGTGTGTGCGTGTGTGTGTGTGTGTGCGCGAGAGAGAGAGAGACCATAAGTGCGGAATGTTATCAGAGTCCGTATTTGCCACAAGGTTTTTATTTATTATTTTAGTTAAACAAGAAACCCAGTGAGGATTTTCAGGCATTAACTGTACAGACAACTTAATCATCACCAAGACGTGGGAGATACGAGGACTACCTGTAATTAGCGCCAGGTACAGGTATATTATCTCGACACTCGACTGACCCGTTCATTGTCACCTGATCACCTGGAAAAGTGTGAGCCTTCCCACACGCTCGCTAACCCACACAAGCGAACGTAATCCTCTGTTCTCGACGCTAATAAGTTACCCATGTACTTACGTGGTGAGAAAGCTCGTCTTGGTCACCTTAGGCTATACTGTACGTGTGCTAAGCTGTCATCTACCACGTACAGTGCGTGTTCTTAGCTGTCACCCATCACGTACAGGGGGTTAGTTAGCTATCACCCAGAAACAATGTATAGTTCAATAAAGGGATACAGTAAATCACCTGTTTATTTACTGGTACACACACACACACACACACACACACACGCCACACACACACACACACACACACACACACACTCTGCATTATATCTAGTTATTTGTCTCTTCACACCAACGTAAAGGTTTAAAAAGTTTGGATAAAGGTAAAATATTTTGGCAGACAACATAACGTCACTTTGTGTTTACCCTCATCGCTGTGTTCCCGCGTTCACTCCGCTTCACCAAACATTTGCTCTGGACACGTAAATATGAGGAAACAGACATTTTGGTTTACAAGTTGTGCGTGACTTCTTGCAGTTAATTATTTATTTACACGTCAGCAAATGGTAGAAGGTTTCGTTCCTAATCCATACACCTCACACAGAGACTCTCTCGCCGGTGTGGCAGACGCAGTGTACAGTAGTGTGTATCAAGCTAGTGAGAAGTGCGACCCAACTTTATATATATACTGAAAATATTGTCCCTATATTTAAGATCCGAGACTACAGCTTACTATCATCAGAATAACAGGTATAAGAGGTAACTTATTAAGAGGAGGGGGATAAGGTTCACCACCACGCGCCTACCTGCCCACGTAGGTACAGGGGGCAATACAATCATAGGTTCATAACGCATTGAAGACGACAACTTTTTTTTGACTAATCTACGTCTTAGTGGTACATAGAAGCGAAAGTCATATAAATATACATCATCAACTCGACCATTTGTTTGTACATCGAGTAAGAAGTCGGCAGACGGGACAAGTAGGGAGATGAAAATGCTTAACCACTAAAACTACTTGAGATATATACTATATTTACGTGAGTACGATAATATCCCTTAATGGTGAATAGTACTGTCAGACAAGTGATTAATGTGTAAATTAAGTTGTTTACATTTTACACGGTGGTGTTCACGGGTGGCTGCCTTAGTATAAAACATTAACTGAGGTGGTGGCCGCTAGAGTGAGGTGGTGGCCGCTAGAGTGAGGTGGTGGCCGCTAGAGCGAGGTGGTGGCTGCCAGGAGTGAGGTGGTACACAGAGGAGGTGGTGGCTGCCAGAGCCAGAGGTGGTGGCCGCTAGAGTGAGGTGGTGGCCGCTAGAGTGAGGTGGTGGCCGCTAGAGTGAGGTGGTGGCCGCTAGAGTGAGGTGGTGGCCGCTATCATCACACATCGCTACTGTCTACTCTTATTACAGTTACTGACGCCACTCACTAGTTAAGTTACCAAATCCACACTACTATAACCTAACCCACACTACTATAACCTAACCCACACTACTATAACCTAACCCACACTACTATAACGCAACCCACACTACTATAACCCAACCCAATAATTACTATAACCCAACCCACACTACTATAACCCAACTCCACACTACTATAACCTAACCCACACTACTATAACTCTAACCTACACTACTATAACCTAACCCACACTACTATAACCTAACCCATACTACTATAACCTAACCCACACTTTGATTATAACTCCAACCCACACTACTATAATCTAAACCCACACTACTATAACCTAACCCACACTACTATAACCTAACCCACACTACTATAACCTAACCCACACTACTATAACCTAACCCACACATACCCTCACAACCCTTATTATTTCGCTTGTAAGTTATTATTTTCCTCCCCTACTTATCTCACCAGTCATATGTCGGCCCCTGGAGGTATATGGTTCATCTTCGTGTGTTCCTGCCGTTGAGTGACCAGCGCCTACTGTAGTTCCTGGTGGTGGATGATACTGCTGTTCTCCCTCCGTCATCCACTACCACTCTCCTCATCCACCTCAACCTGGTCTCACTGTAACTCTTCCTCTCACATAAAAAGTTCCCACGCATTGTCCTTTGACCCGCCAGGTGTAGAGTGGTGCGGGGAGGAGAGGGAGGATGATGGTATGTGTTGGAGGAGGTGTGAGGAGAGAGGGAGGATGGTGGTGTGTGTTGGAGAGAGAGAGAGAGGGTGGTGGTGTGTGTTGGAGAGAGAGAGAGGGAGGAGGGAGAGAGAGGGAGGGTGGTGGTGTGTGTTGGAGAGAGAGGGAGGGTGGTGGTGTGTAGAGAGAGAGGGAGGATGATGGTATGTGTTGGAGGAGGTGTGAGGAGAGAGGGAGGATGGTGGTGTGTGTTGGAGAGAGAGAGAGGGAGGTGGTGGTGTGTGTTGGAGAGAGAGAGGAGGGTGGTGGTGTGTGTTGGAGGTGTGAGGAGAGAGGGGAGGGTGGTGGTGTGTGTTGGAGAGAGAGAGAGGGAGGATGGTGGTGTGTGTTGGAGAGAGAGAGGGGGTGGTGTGTGTTAGAGAGAGTGGTGGTTGGAGGTAGTGTGAGGAGAGAGGGAGGATGGTGGTGTGTTGGAGAGAGAGAGGAGGGTGGTGGTGTGTGTTGGAGAGAGAGGAGGGGTGGGTGTGTGTGGAGGTGTGAGGAGAGGAGGGTGGTGGTGTGTGTTGGAGAGAGAGAGGGAGGGTGGTGGTGTGTGTTGGAGGTGTGAGGAGAGAGGGAGGGTGGTGTGTGTGTTGGAGAGAGAGAGGGAGGGTGGTGGTGTGTGTTGGAGGTGTGAGGAGGGAGGGTGGTGGTGTGTGTTGGAGAGAGAGAGAGGGAGGGTGGTGGTGTGTGTTAGAGAGAGAGAGGAAAGGTGGTGGTGTGTTGGAGAGAGGGAGGGTGGTGGTGTGTGTTGGAGAGAGTTGGAGAGAGAGAGGGAGGGTGGTGGTGTGTGTTGGAGGTGGAGGAGAGGAGGATGGTGGTGTGTGTTGGAGAGAGAGAGAGGGAGTGGTGGTATGTGTTAGAGAGAGAGAGGAGGAGTGGTGGTGTGTGTTGGAGGAGAGAGGGAGGATGGTGGTGTGTGTTGGAGAGAGAGAGAGGGAGGGTGGTGGTGTGTGTTGGAGAGAGAGAGAGGGAGGGTGGTGTGTGTTGGAGGAAACATTTGAGATAAAATGACCTTAAAAAATAAAAAAATAAATGTACAGATCAGATATAAACATTGGTCTAGTATGGAAGTCTTACTCGATACAGGTGATCACAAGGTAACACACAGGTACAGGTGTAATTGTCTATGGTACTGTACACCCACGTTCTCCCTCGTTACCTGAGACTCACACTGACAAACGTTCAACACAGTCGAGGATTTTTTTTTCATATTTTGTCTTTTGTCGTCAGTTTTTCTGGGTGTCCACTGTAACGAAGTTTTTTTTTTTAGGGGGGGGGGAGATGTCCACTATATCGAGTCCTCAGTGTTATGTTTAGCTGCTGTAGAGGAACTGTTAAGGTAGTAGTTCCTCTTAACCACAATGCACAAATATTTGACAGGGAAGCAGTAATCACTCGTGACTTGTATATAAACAATGTATGTGAGTCAGAATTTGAGAATATAAATTAAATTGCTGGTCACTATTAATTTATATATATTAGCTACAGCCAATTAACCTAACCTACCCTTATCCAAACCTAACCTAACCTTGCCAAACCTAACCTAACCTTGCCAAACCTAACCTAACCTAACCTTGCCAAACCTAACCTAACCTAACCTTGCCAAACCTAACCTAACCTAACCTTGCCAAACAGGAATATTTTGTCAGAGTTAACTTCAGTCTTAGAGCTATGGCAAGGTAAGGGAAAGTATCTTAACTGATACAGGTGTGAGGAATGTGAGATAGGGGAGGGGGGGGGGGTGTGTGAGGAGCATCTGGCAGAGATGAGCGTATGAGCTCTGGGAGGCAGCGTCGTCAGTATAGCGGACTGGTGAAGGTTCCGTTACTTGGCGCCACCGACTCATTCTACGAGCACTCTGTTTCCCCGCCACTATCACGAGCCCGCACGTTAACACCCACACCACACCATACACCACACCACACCACACACTACACCATACCAGACCATACACATTAACCTTTAACTACGGTGCCACACTCAATAGACTACACCTCAGCACAATAGATCAACCGAGTCAAAAATAACTTAACTCCTTGAATACGATGATTTAATTCTCGAGTACGATGACTTAATCCTCTTGTGTACGATGACTTAATCCTCGAGTAAGATGGCATCAACAGAGGGGTTAAGTCATCGTGTTGGAGGGATTAAAACGGTAGATGGATGATTAAAAAAAGATAGACTGCAGAGTAAAAGGTTAAGGCCAGGAAGTATTGGGGGTTAATGCTGGAGATAATGTGGCTGGGACGGAGTGATTTACTTGTTGGTGTGAGGACGAGAACACACACACACACAACACAGATCATACACACACACACACACACACACACACACACACACACACACACATCACACAGATCATACACACACACACACACACACACACACAGATCATACACACACACACAGATCATACACACACACAGATCATACACACACACAGATCACACACACACACACACATCACACACACACACAGATCATACACACATCACACAGATCATACACACACACACACACAGATACACACACACACACACACACACACATCACACAGATCATACACACACACACACACACAGATCATACACACACACACACACACACATACACACACACACAGATCATACACACACACACACAGATCATACACACACACACAGATCATACACACACACACATCACACAGATCATACACACACACACACACAGATCATACACACACACACAGATCATACACACACAGATCATACACACACACACAGATCACACACACACACAGATCACACACACACACACACACACACACACAGATCATACACACACACACACAGATCATACACACACACACACACACACAGATCATACACACACACACACACACACACACAGATACACACACACACACACACACACACACACAGATCATACACACACACACACACACAGATACACACACACACACACACACAGACACACACACACACACACACACACAGACACACACACACACAGATCATACACACACACACAGATCATACACACACACACACACACAGATACACACACACACACACACACAGACAGACACACACACATCACACAGATCATACACACACACACACACAGATCATACACACACACACATCACACAGATCATACACACACACACACAGATCACACACACACACACACAGATCATACACACACACACACACACACACACACAGATCATACACACACACACACACACACAGATCATACACACACATATACACACACACACACACACACACACACACACACACACACACTGTAATTAACATAAAGAAACTAAAGTAGTTATATTATTGTGATCATAAAAGTTATTAGTGTAATAAAGTCATTACTCGGTGTCTTCCTCCAGTACAGGTGTTCATGGGCGTCACAGATGGCAAGAGCAGGTGTGTGACATCATCTCCAGTACAGGTGTTCATGGGCGTCACAGATGGCAAGAGCAGGTGTGTGACATCATCTAATTAAGTCTGGCAAGTGTCACCAGCTGAACAATGATGGCTCCCCTAAGACGTGTCAAGCTGACTGAGTTAAATGCCCACTTAGTGTGTGTACTGTGCTCTGGGTACTTCGTTGATGCCACCACCATTATCGAGTGCCTACACACCTTCTGCAAGACATGCATCGTTCGCTACCTCCAGACTTCATCATTCTGTCCCATTTGTGATGTACAGGTCAGTCTTACTATTTGAACGTGTAATATTATCCTTCAAAGTGTACAGAAAGTGAATAATTTAAAACTATTTACCATAATGATGTAAGTCTCTTTAATTGGGTTTTTTTTTGTACAGGTTCACAAGACTAAGCCACTCATGTCCCTGCGTGAGGACCGAACACTACAGGATGTTGTGTTTAAGTTGGTTCCTGGACTGTTTCACTCTGAGATGAACAGACGATTTTGCTTTTATAAAGAACATCCTGAAGCTGGTGAGTCGTCTTCACCTCGTTATACAGCTCATTATATAATCTTGTTTTTTTATAATATGCACTGTAATATTTTTAACTTTAATAACAACTGAGAATTAACCCATATTCATAAATAATGGTTAATGATATACTGTATTATAACAATCTTGTACAGTAAGTTATGTTTGTCACTTTAGGCGGTGACAAGACGGAACAAAGTTTGAGAGAACGTCGTCACTTCTTCCACGTGGATGACCAGATCTCCCTGTCGCTAGAGTACCTTCACTCGACCCCTTCACTCTCTCATTCCCACGTCCACTCTCACATTATGAAGCCCCTGAAGGTTAATAACGGCCAGCAGGAGAAGCAACAGAAGGCGGGGGGTGAGGAAGACAAGGATGGACTCACGGGAAAGATGGAAATAAAGAAGGACAACGGAGGTGACGAACAGGAAGTGAAAGGTGTCAAGGTAAGTGTGTGTCCCTGTATGAACTCTACCAGCGTGAGAGGGAAGGACAGTCTTAAAGTAAATGGAGAGAAGCTCTAAGTTGTGAAGTAATTTAGATATTTAACAGAGATGGACATGTGAAAGCAAAGTTGATGAAGACGTAATGTTAAGCCTAAATTATAAGTGGAACTCTTGAAGGTATTAATGACTGGGAGGATTTAATGTAATGTTCCCTATATTAACTTGTATCATGGTTGTCTTGTTCAGATGGTGCACAAAAGGTACCTGAGATGCCCAGCAGCTGTGCAGGTGTCCCACCTTGAGAAGTTCATACGCCTCAAGTACAGTTTGGCAACAATAACTCATAAGGTAAATAACTTTTCCCATATCTGGTGAAGGTAATGTGTGTATGATTATTATTTGTTTATCGATTTTCTTACTTTCCTTCATTAAACAATATATTTCTTTGGTCCCACAGGTTGACATCATGCACGGTGGTGACTGTTTGGTTGGTGAGTTAACTCTACTAGATGTAGTATACATGTATAAGTGGACAGAGGATGCTCCCCTCCGCTTGATGTACACAGTAACTGCTATTCCTCAGTCGCGCAAGAGACCTCGACTAAATGGCACTCGAGCTTCAATTACTGTTGACCCTGAAGCTCCTGCCCCCAAGATTGCCAGAACTCAGGGTCCTGGTGTTAACCACACAGCCCACCTTCAGGCACCACCCAAAGGACAAGATGACAGCGAGGGATCAGCACTGGCCACGGTTAAAACTGGTGACCTGAAAATGGAGGTAGATGTACCAAACCAGGTTGAGGAACCTTTTAGTACCTCAAATACTGTTGTTAATAATATCTCAAGTACTGTGAATGTGACTCCAGCAGCATTATCTGTGTGTCCACAGACCCTCCCAAGTTTTTCTAACACAAGTCTTGTTGGTAAGAGCTGTAGTAGTGGTGTCTCTGGTCCCACCAGGGGTCGACCTGCTCTTACTACCACAACTCCAGCAACAACTACACCTAGAGTAGCTCTAACACGCATACCTTCACCTGTCAACCCCCTTCCAAATGCTTCTGTTCCTGTACCTATAAGTGAACCTGTCATGACCTCACACACCACCATCACCCCATCACTCACCATGACTAGTACCACTATGACTACCTCACACACTTGTCCCAGTACTACATCAACCACAGGTGCAAGGATGCAGATGCCACACTCTAATATAAGCAACACAACAGAGACTGCAGCACTCAAGTCAGTGTGCACATCAGGATCATACCCGAACAAAATGCCACAACCAATTATACCTACACGCCCTCGATTGGGACGACCGCCAAATTCGTCTCGCATAACTGCCGCTTCCATGAAGCCGCCAACCCCAAGGTTGGGAGACGTGCGTAATCCACGTCCACCACTAACAGCGGGGAAGAAACTCTCCCCATCAGGAGGTGCAGGTTCTCGGGGCAACCAGATGGTGTCTGCCAGTCTGACTGTACAGAGTCGTCTGAGCAGCATCAGCGGGCCGCCTGTTAAGCTGGGTGCTACCAAGGTGTCCGTAAAGAGATCAAATGATGCGCTCAAAGATAGTGGACAGACTCTTAATCAGCCAGAAGAACAAGCTACAAAAGCCCAACTTCCGTGTTCAACAGCTAACGTGTCCACAACCACACAAGTCTCACAGACTACCCAGTGCCCCACAAGCAAGCAGTCTGCTCCCTGTACTCCCAGCAGTAGTCCTGCCACACCAGCTGCCCAGGAGCCTGAAGCATCTGTCACCCCACTTGACACTCAAACTGCTCAGGGAAACTCTAATGTGCAAAAAGTGCAGCAGACTGCTACCACACAGGCTGGCCAACCTTCTGAAAACCAGACCGCTCAACGGCTGCAGGGAACTACACCCACTCAGCGTGCCACCACCCAGGCCACTCAAAGACCTGTTTCTCAAGCCAATCAACGACCCAATTCTCAGGTCAATCAACGTCCACCTGGTTCTCAGGCTAATCAGCGTTCTGCTGCAGCCGCTCAGACCAATCAACGTTCTCCTGGGACTCTCGTTGCTCAGCGACCCCCTGGAACTCAGGCCAATCAACGAGTATCTGGCACTCAGACCAATCAGCGTTCTCCTGGTGTTCAAGCCAATCAGCGACCCGTCACCAATATTAGTCACCAGTCCCCTAATACCCAAGCCAACCAACGGCATCCAGGCCCACAGGTGACTCAACAGCCTCCCAACACCAAAGCCAACCAGCGGCCATCAGGTAACCAGAGTGCTCAAAACTTCTCAGCTGGCAACACTATGCAAAAACCCGTCAATCAACGTCTTACCAATACTGTTAATGCACTACGGCCAACAGGCGTCTCACTAGGCCAGAGATCACCCGTTAACTCCATATCCCAGGGCTCCACTGCACCTGCCTCTGCACGCCCACCTGGTAGTCCAGCACCTCACAGACAGCCAGCCAGTCCATCACCTCACAGACAGCCACCTAGCCCAGCACCTCACAGACAGCCACCTAGCCCAGCACCTCACAGACAGCCACCTAGCCCAGCACCTCATAGACAGCCACCTAGTCCAGCCCCTCACAGACAGCCACCTAGCCCAGCACCTCACAGACAGCCACCTAGCCCAGCACCTCACAGACAGCCACCTAGCCCAGCACCTCACAGACAGCCACCTAGCCCAGCACCTCACAGACAGCCACCTAGCCCAGCACCTCACAGACAGTCAAGCAGTCCAGCGCCACAGAAGCAGGCTGGTAACATGACCCCTCGTTCACACAACACAGTAACAACATCAGTTGGTGGGTCCACACCCTCGCCAAGATCAACACCTTCACCCAGGACCACATCGTCTTCGCCTTCAACGCCCACTGTCTCATTTACACCAAGTAACAGAGAGATGGTGCCAGTTTCCAGTCCAATGGCGAATTCTAACACTGGTGCTGGACAAAGTACAGCGAATAATACTGTGTCTAGCGGAAAGTCAGCTGGGTCCAAGCCTAGTGTGACCTTTACACAAGCACGCTCCACTCCTACTAACTCAAGTGCCAAAGGCCCTCCCGGCAAAACTCAGTCTACTGCAGGAGTGAAGGCCTCACCCAAGTCCCCAGGACGAGGCCGTGGCAACACCGGCTCTCCCAACATTCTCAGTATAGCTCAGTCTCTCGCTAGTCGGCAGTTACAACAACGTACTATGGCGCCACCAACAACCACAAATAACACCATAACCAATACCACTAACATTGGTTCAACACACCAGGCCTTCACGAGCACAGCCCCCAACTCACCCATGTATCCAAATACCATGAGCGGAGGACTGGTCCCGCCAGCACTGGCAGCAGCAGCTTATATGGCCTCAGCTTATGGTGACCCTTCAGCCCTCACGGATGTAACTGCTATGAGAAATCTCATCACACTAAGCCAGACGGCTGCTTGCATCCGGGAGTTCAACCTCGCTGCCATGGTGAAGGCAGCAGAGACACTACCTCGTCAATCGGACCCCACCCCCATGGACCTCTCACCCACGTCTAAAGCTGCGCCACAAACACCACTGACCAATGGTCGTGCTCACACCTCCACTGCTGCTGTGTCCACCAGCACCAAGACAACCCCTTCCAGCACCTCCAGATCCCCATCATCCAAAATGGCACGTTCTGCCGACACTTCATCTGCACCTACAATATCACCACCTACACCTGAAGTTACCATCACCAAACTTCCCAATACACCCGCCTCGACCTCCTCCTCTACCTCGACTACGGGAACAGGGAAAAACACACTAGGATCGATGAAGCTTGGTTCTACCAACACCAACACGGTCTCCATCACTAAGCGACCAGCATCTAACAATAGGATCGCTGTGGCCAAGTCTCCCGCTAATGCCTCTGTTCGACAGATTCCTAACCCGTCCTTTCTGAGGCATCATTCTGAAGCTCGTAACAACAACAATGTTTCCAAGTCTACATCGCTGCCATCGGCCTCTACGTCTAGTTCTTCCCAAGCCACCACATCCAAGACTCACACATCAGGCGGTGGTGGACGAGCCACTGGCAACTCTCCTCTGAAGGAAACTGGACCTTTACCAGAAACATCATCTATACTGAAGATTGAGCACCTCACCAGATCACTGGCTGCACCTGCTGCTGCCGCCGCCGCCGCCGCAGCCGCTTCTCACGCATATAGGTTCTTCGATGATAGATAGGGAAGGGTGGCGTTAGAGAAAAATATCTCTTATGAAGAGGAATGAATCCAGTAAAAATATAAAGACTTTAAAGAGATATAAGGGTCAGATGTTACTGTGTTGCGAGCAAATGACTGTTGTATACATTATCCCCGCCGCTCGGTGTTCAAGAGGCCTCACCTCACAGTGCAGTGCCACAACCTCCCTCTTGGAAACACCAACACCTCTCAATATACGACATTTTTACTCTAGTGCATGAGATGACTTGTGAGAGCTCACTGATGGCTGTTGTCTACAGTCACAGAAGACAGTTGTAGTGGGTAGTAAAGTAGACTATTGGAGCTCCCGTCCGGTACCGTATACGGTGACGGAGTTGTGTGACCTGCGTCCTCACTGTACAGTATACGGTTCACCTTGAGAACCACGGACAGGCAGCTCTTACACTGACACATATAATTTCTAACTTCGCAGCTGAAGTGACTGGTTCTCACCCCTATTGAACACTTCACATTGTACATGGGAATATGTATATTCATTTATGTTGAAAACGTGAATTCTTATTTTATTTAAATACTTGACACGGGGAGACAGTGTTGAGCCTTGAGTGAGAGTTAATACCATGTATCTAAACAGTGCCGCAACCCAGTGCCTTCTTGATGGTTTGTGGAGGGACCAAGTTGTTAACGAGAGGACGGGTGTGTGAGGTGAAAGATGACCACGTTCAACAAGTCCTTCACTCGGATACAATATAAAGACGTCCTTTTATAACCGTACAAATGTATCTGTGACGAAAACAATTTTGTATTTACTTTTCAATTTACTAAAGGAGTGACGCAGAAAGGTAACGCGTGTAAATGTCACGTATATACAGTACTGCACCTTGTAAACAAAGCTACTGGGGTAGATTATGGCATGAAGAGTGTGGGAGGAAACCATTATTGACCACAGGTTCCAATAATGTCAATAAATGCATAGTTTTACCGTTCTTCAATATACTTCTTAAATATGCACTAATTGAGGGTTTAATCTTCAAAATCTGTGTTAGCGATGGTTTAACACTACACTATAAACTTAAGGCGGTGTTTTATCTTCACATTAATGGGTATATATAACAAAATAAGTAGATACGTGTACATTAATTCTGATGGTGATGTGGACGTTGCCGGTGATGACGGACCAACGTATAATGTTGAGTTATTCTATTCAGTCGTTCCTCTGCACCATAACGGGCCTTTACAAGTTGCTCATGCATATCAAAGTGTGTTAGGCCATGCTCACGGTAGGGCCTTATATTTTTATTTAATTTGTCAAAGATAATTATTATGACTTACATAACGCAGGTAAAGATGTAATAAGCGAATTGTTATGTGCGTGTTTCTCTTCTCAGACAAGAACTGTAACTGTCCGGTTTTTTAATAGATATATTTTGTAAATTTTTTAAAATGAAAGTTTTGTGTTGATCTTCGGTGAGTAGATTTTAAGTCGTGGATTTGAATAACAAGTTCAAATACCCATAGATAGATTTATATATACTGTATATGTTTGTATATTAAGATAAATGTGTGTGTGTCCTTCACCAATTAACATGTATATATTCTTGTATATATGACGGGATATGTAGATAATTTTCAAATACATAAAATTATTGTAACACTTTATTTATTATCCTTGAAATATAAACCGTGTGACCTTACCAACATAGTACCTGGTGACCTGACTGTTTGTGGGGCATGACTAGTGACCTGACTGTGGGGCATGACTAGTGACCTGACTGTGGGGCATGACTAGTGACCTGACTGTTTGTGGGGCATGACTAGTGACCTGACTGTTTGTGGGGCATGACTAGTGACCTGACTGTATGTGGGGCATGACTAGTGACCTGACTGTATGTGGGGCATGACTAGTGACCTGACTGTATGTGGGGCATGACTAGTGACCTGACTGTATGTGGGGCATGACTAGTGACCTGACTGTATGTGGGGCATGACTAGTGACCTGACTGTCTTATGTAAAAGTATACTGCCTGGAAAAGCTTAAATACAGGTCATGAACAGTCTGGAGAAGCTTAAATACACAATAAGCTGATATATAGACCATGAACAGTACAGAAGCTTATAAACATCATGAATAAGCTGAGATATAGGGCATCAACAGTGTGAAGCTTATAAACATCATGAATAAGCTTAGATACAGATGATGAATAATCTGGAGAAGCTTAGGTGTTGTTTAAGCCACAGGTGCTAATTAACCTGCCAGGGTCGTGAGGTTAGGTTATGTTAATTAAACTGGGGTGATGATTCTTCAGATGATCCACAGTTAGGTTAGATTAGGTTAGGGTAATTAAGCTGCGATGGAGATTCTTTAGGTAATTACAGGTAGGTTAGGTTAGGGTGATTAAGCTGGAGTGGAGATTCTTTAGGTAATTACAGGTAGGTTAGGTTAGGGTGATTCTTCAGGTGATCCACAGTTAAGTTAGGTGAGGGTGATTAAACCTGTGGTGATTCTACAGGTAGGAACACATGCTAATCTCGTTAACCGACAAACAAACTACATATTTACTAAAGATGTACCAATGAGACGGAAGGCAGGAAGCAGAACCTCTCGTAAAGTTTATAACGCAACAAAAATACAATAATTACACCAATTATTATGAGTGTGGAGTCTGAAGATATAATTACGGGGAGCGATTATGTACACTAGGCTGCTGGTCCACTGCCTGTGTACTGTATAATGAGGGTGTGACACATAGTATACTGATGACGTCATGAATAAGATGAGGAGTCACATCATAACATCATTTAATAAGGTAAGGCGTCACACCATGCTCAAGGTAAGGCGTCACACCATGCTCAAGGTAAAGCGTCACACCATGCTCAAGGTAAGGCGTCACACCATGCTCAAGGTAAAGCGTCACACCATGCTCAAGGTAAAGCGTCACATCATGAACCAGATAAGACGTCATATCATGAACCAGGTAACACGTCATATCATGAACCAGGTAAGGCGTCACACCATAAACGACTAAGGCATCTCAAAACTGACCCTTAATGACCTAAAACATTTCTAGTATGAACTATTCCCACAAGGCCAAGAAGAGAGGGCTATCAAAACACCTACATAAACAATGTATTGAAACATAAACAGACAGGAATACTTAGGAGAGTTTAAATGGAGGTGAATTTTGCTAGATCATGTGTGTATGTGTGTGTGTGTGTGTGTCAGCCTCCAAGACACGTATAAGAGATGTGAGTCGCGGGGTGGCCTGGGCGAGTGACTCAGTAGTTTAGCTTCACACTGGAGAGTCTGAACAATGAAATACTTCGGCTATTTATTGAGAACTAATTAATTGCTCCCAGATTACATATTAGGTTAGGTTAGGCTTGACTAGGTTAGGTTAGACCAGGTTAGGCTAGACTAGGTTAGGTTAGACTAGGTTAGGTTAGGTTAAGGTTAGGTTAGATTAGGCTAGACTAGGTTAGGTTAGGCTAGACTAGATTAGGTTAGTACTATTCCACCTAAACTGTTGCTGTGGTTGGGGTCAAAAGTTCACTCCTGCCCAGAATGAAGGAGCATCGACCCCAAATGAGATGAAACACTCAGGGTGAGTCAGTTCAGAGACTCATTGACTCATTCCCGTGACTCAGTTTCACCACAGAGAGTGAAATTTTCTCCCCTATTATACATTAAGTTGTTCATGCGTGAATAACATGCACCAGGGCGCCTCATACAGCTGCTCTATATAGTAAAGTCGATATAATATTCAGTACAAGTGTTAAAAGCATTACACTACCAGCTGTTAATATAATTGATGACACAAAATGGGCGTAAAACAGAGTCCAGGAAGTGAGGCGACAGGTGTTGAGTACAGACCAGGAGTTAAGCGAAGGCGATGAAGGTCATTATTTATTTGACCGGGAATTAAGTGAAGGTTATGGACATTACTTATTTGATCGGGAATTAAGTGAAGGTTATGGACATTACTTATTTGACCGAATTAAGTAAAGGCGATGTAGGAAATTACTTATTTGATCGGGAATTAAGTGAAGGTGATGAAGACCAGCACTTATTTTTTCAGCTAAGGAAGTGACAGTGACGTGTTAAATACCCATGGTGACGCTGACACTATGAAAAACAATAACAGCGGTACTTATGGTGTTATGAAGTGCCTTACATGAAGTACTTAGACGCTATAGATGAACAGGTCAAATAATACAGCACTGTACATATCATTGACTACTTAATGATAAGGTTCACCATGATAAAACCTCAGCTCAGGTGATGTATAAATTAAGGTTCTATTACCTGGAGAATCAATTGCAGTCATAAGACCTTTATTTTGCTTTTTTTCCCATTAACAAATAATTTTACTTCAGTTGACCCATTTATTCTGATGCGTGAGTGTGTGAGTAGTGCGTGAGTGTGAGGGTGTGGTGTGTGAGTAGTGCGTGAGTGTGTGAGTAGTGCGTGAGTGTGAGGGTGTGGTGTGTGAGTAGTGCGTGAGTGTGAGAGTAGTGCGTGAGTGTGAGGGTCGGGGAAAGACAAACCAAGAGACGCGAGGCGATAACCCACACACGGAACTGTTCAACTTCCTTCACACTGTAGTAATGCTGTGTGTATCCTTGACGGTCGAGGCTAACCTTACGTGTATAAAATGAACCCTATAATCCTGCAACAAGAAAAACTCACCACCATACTACTAGCTCAGCATACTACTAGCTCTCGTATGTTCCTATTGCAAGACATGTAATAAAAGTCAACCCCACCACCATACTACTAGCCCAGCATACTACTAGCCCAGCATACTACTAGTCCAGCATACTACTAGCTCTCGTATGTTCCTATTGCAAGACATGTCATAAGAGCCGAGCAAATAACACAGTAACTGTCTGAAAAGTGTAAGGTCAGCAAGTCTCTCGGTGTAAATTATGAGGGAGCGCCACCTTGACTAGGGACATAAGAGGTAGGTGAGCGGCGTCTCCAAGAACCTATCATTTGACGACGGCGGGCAACTTGCTATGCGTGTCTATACCACAAACATTCGCTCGCCTTCCTCCCTGTATCCCACTTGAACAACACTCCAGTATAGTTCATCTTGATAAAACAAACCGCTGGAGTTATTAGGGATATATAGTGATCATTGACGTTTGTTTATACACGTAGGAACTAAGACCCTTGGAGTCTTTGTCGCACCATAAGTGATATCTTCTGGGAGTATTCGAATCGTAGTGGTGGTGGTCTTGGCTGCGGGACACACAACAATATACGGAACAAAGACTCCGCCAAATTAAGACTTATAGCTATCGTCTACTGCCAGGTACAATATATACACACATAAATATATTTACCTTAATATATCCACCACTAGGATAATTAATTTCCCCACCTGAGTAAAATATTATTGAATCCTGTTGAGGTGTACACTCCACGTGCCTCCAGGATCAGACCGTGTTGTGTACCGACCCGTGTAGTAAAGCCTTACAACTGTGTCAGGAGGAGTAATGTCTCTCACCACTTCTCCTGAGATATTGAGGGGGGGGGGTAGAATGCCAGGACTGAGAGACACCAGACGCGTACAGGTGACACTAAAACCTAACCTAACCTAACCTGATCTGACCTAACCTAACCTATTGGCTGCCTTCCTGTATTTAGTGAAATAGGATGTATTTAAGCAGTCTTTTATGCCCCCCCTCCCCCCAAAAAAAAAGAGTAATAATAATAATATTGTTTTTGATAGTTTTCTGAGATATCTTTATAATGGGGAGGGGTGTAGGGGTAGGTTTTGACCCCTTCCTCTACTCCCAATGGGGGCTGTGGGGGTAGGTTTTGACCCCTCTCTACTCCTTAATGGGGGCCAGGGGGGTAGGTTTTGACCCCTTCCCCTCTACCCCCACGGGGGCTGTGGTTTGACCTCCCCATACAAGGCTCATGACCGGGAACACGAGCCTTATAAGTACTATTACAGTAAGTGTGGGTGAGGACGTAGGTGAGGCTGACGAGCGGGAGAATATGGCGGCCACCACCACCCACCCGCCTGTGGTTGTATTTTCACCACTAATATCTTCTCTATCACCAACGGCTCTAACACGTCCAACACTGTGAGACAAAAACACTAACAAGAGGCCAATATCAATATCTCCTCTCACCTTCTTCATGAAACACAAAACAAAAAAAATCCCAGTAACCAGAGGCGACCGGGAGACCAGACACACTATCCAGGCTAGGAGGTCAGCTGGAGGGGGGGAGTTAATGTTACGTCAGCTAAGGTTAGGTTAAGTTAAGGTAATGTTAATAAGTTAATGATGTAGTAATGTTAAATGTTAAGACCCAAATTTTTCAACGTTAAACATATTTTTCCTTCATGAGGGTTTTGTGGGCACTGTAACCCACCCCACAACACATCTCATAACCCACCCACAACACATCTCATAATACACCCACAACAAATCCCCACCCACAACACATCTCATAATACACCCACAACACATCTCATAATACACCCACAACACATCTCATAATACACCCACAACACATCTCATAATACACCCACAACACATCTCATAATACACCCACAACACATCTCATAATACACCCACAACACATCTCATAATACACCCACAACACATCTCATAACCCACCCACAACACATCTCATAACCCACCCACAACACATCTCATAACCCACCCACAACACATCTTATTGGTTCTTTTAATAATATCACTAACCGGTAACCTCATACCAACCGGCTGCCTGACGTAGGATGGTGTTCTGGGCAGTACCGATACCTTGTATCCGGTCTACCACACTGTACTGATGATGACGGTCACTATACTGTATTGTGGCCCCCTGGTCGTGTTATAGGGTTAGTTGTGGCCCCCTGGTCGTGTTATAGGGGAGATTGTGGCCAGTCTGTTGCAAGGTGGTTGTGCCCCTGTCGTGTGATAGGGGTAGTTGTGGCCCCTAGTCGTGCTGTGGGGTAGTTGTGGCCCCTAGTCGTGTTATAGGGGTAGTTTGTTTAATCATTTAAGGGGTAGTTGTGGCCCTAATGTTATAGTATTGGTAGTTGGAGTACCAGCTATAGGGTTAGTTGTGGCCCCCACATAGTGCTACTAGGGTTAGTTGTGGCCCCAGGTGGTGCTATGGGATGGTTGTGGCCCCGGGTGATAGTGCTATAGGGGTTGTGGCCCCAGGTAGTGCTAGGGGTGGTTGTGACCCCAGGTAGTGCTATATGGAGTTGTTGTGGCCCCAGATAGTGCTATATAGGGTTGGTTGGCTAGTTGGTGCTAACCCCAGATAGTGCTATAGGGTTGGTGTGGCCCCAGATATGGGGTAGTTGGTAGTGCTATAGGGGTAGAGTGCTATAGGGGTAGCCAGTGCTGTGGGGGTAGTTGTGGCCCCCAGGTAGTGCTATAGGGGTAGTTGTGGCCCCCAGATAGTGCTATAGGGTTAGTTGTGGCCCTCCTGGAAACCCTGAAGGAAGCTTTGTGACAACACCTTCCCTCAACCAGTTTACAAAATAATAAAATAAATAAATAAATAAATAAAAAAATAAAAGCGAACAAAAGAAAAGAGGAAAATAATAGCGTCTCTTCTCCAGCACGAGACTCGGACCAGAACTGATTATAGTGCGGGGTTGAGGGAGCCATCCAACAAGGCAGTAACGTTGAGGGTCACAAAGGCGGGGTACATAATGGTCGACCTACACGCCAACTCCTGTATAGTTCCTTTTAGCTCGAGATTCTCCGTGTTACTGATAGTCCCTCGACCTCCGCCTCACACCACAACCTAACCTAATGCCATCTTTTATTTTACATGTACAGGGTATATCACCTTCTAGTAATAATGGATTAAGTAAATGAATTAATGATATTAATAATACAAATGCCAAAATAAAAGCTGTGTGTGTGTGTGTGTGTGTGTGTGTGTGTGTGTGTGTGTGTGCGTGTGTGTGTGTGTGTGTGTGTGTGTGTGTGTGTGTGTGTGTGTGTGTGTGTGTGTGTGTGTGTGAGTGTGCGTGTGTGTGTGTGTGTGTGTGTGTGTGTGTGTGTGTGTGTGTGTGTGTGTGTGTGTGTGTGTGTGTGTGTGTGTGTGTGTGTGTGTGTGTGTGTGTGTGTGTGTGTGTGTGTGTGTGCCAACATTTATCTCCCCCGGTATCTGTGACACGCCTATCACCCACTACCACCTACCGCAGTATCGCGTCACAATCACTACACCTCACCACCACCACCACCACAACCACCTGCCTTAAACACATTATCGCGTTGTGGGAGTTATTAAATACAACTAGCTGATCAATAGGCGTTGAGTAATGATTGTGTAACTACTGACCCTTCATATCAACGGAGATGGCTAGTTATTGGGGAAGATTTGGCTGTTAAATGGACTTAAGTTTACCTCTTAGGTCAATTCACTTGGATAAATTTATAAGGGTTATTTCGCCAGAGTCTCTCGGTAATGTTGGAGGGCCTCAGGGTGAGTGTGACACGATGGAGGGCGTCAGGGTGAGTGTGACACGATGGAGGGCGTCAGGGTGAGTGTGACACGATGGAGGGCGTCAGGGTGAGTGTGACACGATGGAGGGCGTCAGGGTGAGTGTGACACGATGGAGGGCGTCAGGGTGAGTGTGACACGATGGAGGGCGTCAGGGTGAGTGTGACACGATTGAGGGCGTCAGGGTGAGTGTGACACGATGGAGGGCCTCAGGGTGAGTGTGACACGATGGAGGGCCTCAGGGTGAGTGGAGGGCCTGACACGATGGAGGGCCTCAGGGTGAGTGTGACACGTTGGAGGGCCTCAGGGTGAGAGTGACACGATGGAGGGCCTCAGGGTGAGTGTGACACGACCCATGAAGTCTCTCCTCACACACTCTGTTATGGTTACATCTCTGAGGCACTTCTCCCCCCTGGAAGTATTTCTGACTTGGTACTGCTAACAGCCACCAGCGGCTTGGGTGGCCACCTCACTTGGTCAACATACGGCCCGGGCTGGCCATAACCCTGTGCCACCTAGGCCACTTATCATAAGAACATAAGAACGGAGGAAACTGCAACGGGCCTATTGGCCCATACTGGGCAGTCCCATTTACACCCAACCCCTATTGCTCATATATCTATCCAACCTACTCTATGTTTAAAGCTATCCAGAGTATTCGAGTTAATGATGATGTTTGGTAACTTGTTTCACTCGTTGTGGCCAGAATTAGGCTAGGATACAGACATACCTGGCAAGTTAGTAACGTTGTACCCATACCGGAACACTCAGCATGTAAACTTTGTGATAAACCTTTAAAGCATACACTTGAACACTATATTATTGAATGTGACACTGTCAAAGACTTTAGGCCACCTGACTTATTGTATCATGAACTTTGTAATTATTACATTGAATCAGGAGTGCTTGGGGGTATTCTTGCTCATTATCCAAAATTTGCTAGCCCACACTGATTAGTCTTCAATTAGAATATGACTCCAATGTATGTGATCCACTGACCTATATATGCTGCTAATGACTATGATGTATTTCTTTGTGTATGAACCTCTGTCCTGCGTGGCAGTGAGAAGTGATACCACCCTCAGTGTCAAGACCTGACTGAATTACTCACAATAGGCAAACTGTATTACAAGCTTTGTCAATAAATTTGTTAAACTAAACTAAACTACTCTATTTGGGTCAGACTTGCTCCCTCCAAGGTCTTATCAGTGCCAGTGACGGAAATGTGTTGCACAATCATCAAAACAATCAGCACCTCTTGATCAGCAAGTTGTATTCAATATCATTATTTCCCCACCCCCTTATGTCAGGTGGCTGCCATGACCTTGAGGCACTGTTTCACGTTCCTGTAACTCAACTCATCAAATAATATGTTAACTCACAAGATGGACTAAATCTTTAATGAGTAAGACAATTAATGATATATAATAATAACATTGAATAAAATATAAATCTCGAGCAGTACAAAACCTTGTGTTAATAAAATAATGTCAACAGTGAAGTATGAGACAAAATAGATGAACTGTTAATATTTATTGTTTAAAATGTAAAAGTGACTAAATAAAACAAGTAATTTATAACCCACGTAATTGTATAAATAACATGGCAGATACAACCATGTGTAAAACTGTCAAAATGAACATTATTTCTAACCAAACAGCGAAGATGGCAGGTAAATTAACACTATAGATGAAGACTCACTTAAATATTTACATACGGCAACCCAACTCCCTCACACCGATCACTTGTAAAGGAACTGAATCAACGACACTCATTATACCTGCAAGTTGCTGAACCCCAAGAAAATCCCTGAATTCACTCCCAGCATCACATTACCTGCAGAAAATCCCTAAATTCACTCCCAGCATCACATAACCTGCAAAAAATCCCCAAATTCACTCCCAGCATCACATAACCTGCAAAAAATCCCTAAATTCACTCCCAGCATCACATAACCTGCAAAAAATCCCCAAATTCACTCCCAGCATCACATAACCTGCAAAAAATCCCCAAATTCACTCCCAGCATCACATAACCTGCAAAAAATCCCCAAATTCACTCCCAGCATCACATAACCTGCAGCAGTAAAACACAAAGGTATATTAGTACTTACCATAAACTGCAGGGTGACGCGGTGGGCAGCGACAGCACCTGGAACACACAAATACACCGTCAGCATCACAACAGACAGACAGATGTAACACAGGTTGAGAAATAGAACACCATCCGTCAGCCTTAACAGAGGAAGAGAGAGTGTCAGCTATCATCAAAACACAACATAACCTGACGCAATACACTGTCTATGTGAATCTATGTGATGCAATACACCTCCTTTACTGTCTATGTGAATCTATGTGATGCAATACACCTCCTTTACTGTCTATGTGAATCTATGTGACGCAATACACCTCCTTTACTGTCTATGTGAATCTATGTGATGCAATACACCTCCTTTACTGTCTATGTGAATCTATGTGATGCAATACACCTCCTTTACTGTCTATGTGAATCTATGTGACGAAATACACCTTTACTGTCTATGTGAATCTATGTGACGCAATACACCTCCTTTACTGTCTATGTGAATCTATGTGATGCAATACACCGCCTTTACTGTCTATGTGAATCTATGTGAACCCTCCCTTATACTGTGTTACCTCAATGAAGTAATTAAATTCCTTCATCACATAATCAACTTTCGTGCAGTGAACTCGAGAAGGAAATTAGTTGAGTTATTTATAATTTTTTTTAAAAGTTCTTAATATTCCAACATGAAAGACGACCATTAGCTCATAAGGTCACCAAGGTCTGTGCCAGTTAAAGACGACCATTAACTCATAAGCTCACCAAGGTCTGTGCCAGTTAAAGACGACCATTAACTCATAAGGTCACCAAGGTCTGTGTCAGTTAAAGACGACCATTAACTCATAAGGTCACCAAGGTCTGTGTCAGTTAAAGACGACCATTAACTCATAAGGTCACCAAGGTCTGTGTCAGTTAAAGACGACCATTAGCTCATAAGCTCACCAAGGTCTGTGTCAGTTAAAGACGACCATTAACTCATAAGGTCACCAAGGCCTGTGCCAGTTAAAGACGACCATTAGCTCATAAGCTCACCAAGGTCTGTGCCAGTTAAAGACGACCATTAACTCATAAGCTCACCAAGGCCTGTGTCGATTAAAGACGACCATTAGCTCATAAGGTCACCAAGGTCTGTGCCGGTTAAGACGACCGATGGCTCATACGCTCACCAAGGTCTGTGTCAGTTAAAGACGACCATTGGCATAAGGTCACCAAAGGTCTGTGTCGGTTAAAGACGACCATTAGCTCATAAGCTCACAAGGTCTGTGTCAGTTAAGACGGCATTAACTCATAAGGTCACCAAAGGCTGTGCCAGTTAAAGACGACCATTAGCTCATAAACTCACCAAGGTCTGTGCCAGTTAAAGACGACCATTGGTTCATAAGCTGCAGGGTCAGCAAGTTAAGGCGGCCATTAACTCATAAGGTCCACCAAGGCTGTGTCAGTTAAGAACGACCGGTAACTCACTTCAGGGTGCCCAAGATTGCAGTTAAAGACGACCATTAACTCATAAGCTCCTGGGTCTGTGCCAGTTAAAGACGACCATTGCTCATAAGCTCACCAAGGTCTGTGCCGGTTAAAAGGGCGACCATTAACTCCACATAGAAGCTCACACCAAGGTCTGTGCCGGTTAAGACGACCATTAACTCATAAGGTCTGCAAGGCCTGTGCCAGTTAAAGACGACCATTAGCTCATAAGGTCACCAAGGTCTGTGCCAGTTAAAGACGACCATTAACTCATAAGGTCACCAAGGTCTGTGCCATTAAGAACGACCGGTAACTCATAAGGTCACCAAGGTCTGTGCCAGTTAAGAACGACCGTGTATGGGTCAAAGACGACCATTAACTCATAAGCTCACCAAGGTCTGTGCCAGTTAAAGACGACCATTAACTCATAAGGTCACCAAGGTCTGTGCCAGTTAAAGACGACCATTAACTCATAAGCTCACCAAGGTCTGTGTCAGTTCAGCTTAAGCGTGACAACAACAAAGCTGACTCGTGTATTTTATGCTGGATTAATGTGTGATTAGGTTAGGTTAGGTTAGGTTAGGTTAGGTTAAACATGAAAGGAAATTAAGATACAATAATTATTCTAATATGATCGTATATCTTGAAATAGGCCTATGACTTTTTTCAATATTCGTCATGATTCAGAAATGATCCTGTACTGAACCTAACCTAACCACATTCAGATATACCCCCAAGCCGGTTGAGGACTTACTGGGCGCTCACCCCCTTACATCCTGAAGGGGAAGTCACAGCAGCCTAGTGGGAAGGAGGCGGAGATAATATTTACCTTCTTGACTCCTACAACTTAACAGGTGTGCGATAAGAATGGGCTTGGGGATCAGCTGTAGATTAACCCCCAGCTTATATCACCTTGAGATTAAACCGCCTCAATGGTAATCTAACCTAAAAACTAAGCTTAACCTGATTCTAACTTGACCTAATAAAACCTAACCTAAAAACTAAGCTTAACCTGATTCTAACTTGACCTAATAAAACCTAACCTAACCAGATCTAACCTAAAAACTAAGCCTCACATGAACTAACCTAACCTAATTAAACCAAACTTAACCTAACCTAACCCGCCCAGGTAGCGTCAGTGTTTAATCCACAGGTGAAATAAACGTGATGTTAACCTCCATATGGAACCCATTAACAACTCCCCGGCAGTGATATATTTGTCGTAATAACAGACCAGCGTACTGTGGCACCCAGCACCCAGGACCCAGCACCCAGGACACCAGCACCCAGGACACCAGCACCCAGGACACCAGCACCCAGGACACCAGCACCCAGGATCCCAGCACCCAGGACCCCAGCACCCAGGACACCAGCACCCAGGACACCAGCACCCAGGACCCAGAGGAATTGGTGCACTAATCTTCAACACTCTACGAGGTCTCCAGGCGGTACATGGAGTGGTAACTTTAGTGTCTCCTCACAGCTGACTGGCGACCCGGCCCAAAAGTCCCTCTCTCACTGGCCCACACGTCCCTCTCACCTCTCACCTGCCCACACATTCCCTCCACTTCACTCGGCCCACACGTCCCCTCTCACTCCCTCACTCGGCCCACACGTCCCCTCTCACTCCCTCACTCGGCCCACACGTCCCCTCTCACTCCCTCACTCGGCCCACACGTCCCCTCTCACTCCCTCCACACGTCCCCTCTCACTCCCTCACTCCCCAATGTGAAAAATGACGTCCAATTCCTTTACCATTTTTTTTTACACATGGGAGTCAATTTCCCTCGTTGTCTGCACTGTGTTACCATAACAATCATCTCAACGTGTTATATTAGGTTAAATTATGGAGTCAAACACAAAAATCGTATATAGGAAACACCAAACAGTGTCTTATAACCCTAACGCTAAAATAAACATCTTGTTGGTAGGAGTGGGTGGGTGGGTGGTGGGAGCAGACAGCTTGTAGTCGACGGGTGAGGATAATAGGGACGGGTGTAGGGGGGAAATGACGCAGTTCTTACCACTCGGTTCAATATCATATCAATTGACGCTTGTATATCAACCTAGACGTAGTGTTACGGAGTAAACTCATCAGCCGCTGGGTGGTAATGGAGTGTGTTGTCAATATATATAATGATGAAAACCGAGAACTGACTGGGCAAAGTTTCCTGTATGAAAGGAAAGGCGCCAAATTTTCCCGCCAAAATTGTATCAGGTGGTGACTGGTAAGGTGAGCTGTGATTGGTCCGTTGTCTACTGGGACACTTTAGGGGTCTTGGGGTCTAGTGAGGCTAAAGGAAGGTAAACAAAGATGCAGTCAGACTTTCTCACTTCACAAAAAATCCTTAACGGAATCGAGGACGTCAACATCTTGTGATTAACCAACGTAACCTTGAACCTAACCTAACCTAACCAAACCAAACCTAACCTAACCAAACCAAACCTAACCTAACCAAACCTAACCTAACCTAACCTAACCTAACCTAACCTAACCAAACCTAACCTGTTGTTTACTCGTGTGGTAATATGTTGACCATTGTAGGTGTGAGAAAGCCCCCCGAGTTAGTGGCTGTAGGAGGTCGGGCCCCCACCAACGCTCTTATTATTGTGTAAGAAATTTTATGATCAAGAATGTGAATCTACTTTTACGTCAAGTTCTTTTAAGTCAAGTTCTAAGTTCTTCTAAGTTATGCTCTTCTAAGTCAAGTTTTAAGTTCTTCTAAGTCAAGTTCTTCTTAGTCATGTTCTTCTTAGCCAAGTTCTTCTAAGTCATGTTCTTCTAAGTCAAGTTTTAAGTTCTTCTAAGTCATGTTCTTCTAAGTCAAGTTCTTCTAAGTCATGTTCTTCTTAGCCAAGTTCTTCTAAGTCAAGTTCTAAGTTCTTCTAAGTCAAGATCTTCTAAGTCAAGTTCTTCTAAGTCATGTTCTTCTAAGTCAAGTTCTTCTAAGTCAAGTTCTAAGTTCTTCTAAGTCATGTTCTTCTAAGTCAAGTTCTTCTAAGTCAAGATCTTCTAAGTCATGTTCTTCTAAGTCAAGTTCTTCTAAGTCAAGTTCTAAGTTCTTCTAAGTCAAGTTCTCCTAAGTCATGTTCTTCTAAGTCAAGTTCTTCTAAGTCAAGATCTTCTAAGTCATGTTCTTCTAAGTCAAGTTCATCTAAGTCAAGTGTTATGAACAAGGACAAACAGTCATGACTCAAACAAGAAACCAAAACAATAATATACATAATAAAGTGTGGTGTACTTATAGCAAGACTCCATGGTTCACACCCAGCTAAAACATAACACTTTACTTCCTGCTTAAAACACAAGTCTGCTGTATAGTGAATAAGTATTGGTGTGTGTGTACTTTAACTCTATTTAATATTTCACAATAGTCTGTACTTGTACTTGAAACATTCTAGTAAATTTAACTAAATCACTTAAGACGTGGCTAGTTTATTGGGCACCCCCTGGCATCCTGTGCAAGGTGAAGCGCAAAGGTGTTTACAGCGCCCTACAGGGAAGCATGCGTAGTTCATTCTTGCCTTCGTGACTCATGCATTAATGGCGTAAATACTTAAGGGTCATGAGTTTTGTCAACAAGTTACATCAAGTGTCAGATAATGAGTGTGTGTGGGGGGGGGGCAGTACAATACACGTGTTTATGGCAAAGTGTGGCAGGTCCCTAGTGCCAGGCCTGTCTCTAGGAGGAGGGATATCTGGTCAGGGAGGGGAGAGGTGTAGGAGGAGGTCATGGGTGCGAGAGTCGGGTTGACCACAGATAGTACAGTATCATGGCACACTTCACCCTGGTTGACCTCGTAACACTACAGGAAGGACCACACACACAGTCACCTTCACTATCTGGATATAGTTAAGTGTCTGTCATGTAAATATTTCACAATCCTTTGTCCTGTGTATCTTAATGGCCACGGGAGGAAACGGCTTTACGCAACAATACAACACTGAGGAAATGAGTAATGAAGGTTAGGTTAGGTTTTACACTATGAAGCAGAATATTACTAAGTCGATATCAGTAATAGGAGAAATGGTCATATTAAGCGGAGTATGTAGTACCCACAGACAGACAGAGACAGAACTATACGTCTTTCATACTGCATGTCGGGGCATAACAGACCATATAGAAGAACATATGAATATTTAAATCAAATCTCTTCAGGATAATATTATAAAAGGTCAACCCCGACAACCTAACATAACCAACCACTTATATAATAGAACGATAATCCATAATATTAATGTTGTTTTACTCCCGAGAAACGATGAGGTAAGGTCCTGTTCGACACAACTCATATCGTGAGGCTGTGTCATACACTACACTACACTCTATACACAAGTCTACCTATAATAATCATTGAGTTTTATAGTAGAAAGTAATACAAAAAGAGTAGAGGTGGAGGGAGAGAAGGACATAAGAACATAAGACTGGAGGAAACAGTAACTATTGGCCCATACTAGCCAGTACCGTATACACCCAGCCCCTATATATCCATCCAACCTACTGTATGTTTGAAGCTATCCGGCGTATTGAGTTAATGATGATGTTTGGTAACTTGTTCCACTCGTCCACTACTCTGTTTACAAACCAATGTTTACCTATTTCGAGCCTAAATCTAAATTTGTCTAATTTAAAACCATTGTTACGAGTTCGCTCCTGGTTGGATAGTTTGAGTACCTTTGTTATATCACCTTTGTTTAGCCCTGACCTCCATTTATACACCTCTATCATATCGCCCCTCGCTCTACGTCTCTCGGGGGAGTGAAAATTAAGATACTTTAACCTGTCTCTGTACTCAAGGTTCCTAATGCCCGGGATTAGTCTCGTCATTCTCCTCTGAATTTTTTCCAAGGATTAATTCTATATCCATTCTGTAGTTTGGTGACCAGAACTGAACCACGTAATCCAGTAAGGTCTCACACGCACAAGATATAGTTTCAGGATGACCTCGCTAGGGGGAGGAAATGGAGGAAAGGGGAGGTAAGGGGAAGGACGAAACAGCTGAAATAGACAGGGAAAGGGAGGGAAATGGAGGGAAATGGAGGGAAGGGGAAGGTAAATGGAAGGAAGGGAAGGGATAGGGAAGGAGGAGAGGGTAGGGATAGGAAGAACATATCACCCATAGACGATAAGTACCATACAGTTTCACTCAATCATTTTTTACTCCCATTTAAAAAAAAAAGAAAACCTGCCAGAAAAATGGACGAAGACACAGACTGAGAGGTTCATTAGCAACAGGTGGTCCACACGAGCCAGGTAGACCCGCACCACTCAGGCTCCCCATGAACACGAGTCAGTTAAGTGATCATTGGTGACACAGGCTCCCCATGAACACGAGTCAGTTAAGTGATCATTGGTGACACAGGCGGACCAGGTGAACACGAGTCAGTTAAGTGATCATTGGTGACACAGGCGGACCAGGTGAACACGAGTCAGCTTAGTGATCATTGTTAACACAGACAGACCAGATGAACAAGGGTGAGTTAACAAAAACAGACCAGATGAACAAGAGTCAGTTAACACAGACAGACCAGATGAACACGAGTCAGTTTAGTGATCATTGGTGACACAGGCGGACCAGGTGAACACAGGTCAGTTAGGTGATCATTGGTGACACGAGCGGACCAGGTGAACACAGTCAGTTAAGTGATCATTGGTGACACAGGCGGACCAGGTGAACACGAGGTCAGTTTAGTGATCATTGGTGACACAAGCGGACCAGGTGAACACGAGTCAGTTAAGTGATCATTGGTGACACGGACAGGTGAACACAGAGTCAGTTAAGTGATCATTGGTGACACAGGCGGACCAGGTGAACACAGGTCAGTTAGTGATCATTGGTGACACAGGCGGACCAAGTGAACACAGGTCATGTGATCGTGGTGACACAGACAGACCAGATGAACACGAGTCAGTTTAGTGATCATTGGTGACAGACAGACCAGACGAACACGAGTCAGTTAACACAGACAGACCAGATGAACACGAGTCAGTTAACACAGACAGACCAGATGAACACGAGTCAGTTAACACAGACGGACCAAATGACCTCACTTCCCAATCAGGAACTTTCCTCAGTCGACCATGTGAGGCTCTCAGCTGCCTCCCGGTGCTGGTCCCTCACTCATCTCTACACCTCACTTTCCTCTCATGTGTTCATCAGACGTAGACAAACTCTCTCAGTCACGTGGGGGGTCATCAACGGTGAGAAATAAAAGAGAAATAATTAAAGATATTATTCACAAACTAGCTACGGGTCCCTCTCCTATACCCCCACAACCCCCACCAGCCAATGAGATCGATGAACACCAGAGCGACGAAGCGTATTGGCTCCGGGTGAACGTTGCTTTCTGTTAATCCCGTCGCGAGTAATTCTTCCTTACTCTATTATCTTTACAACTTTTATTGAGAATTATAAAAGTTATATTTGAATATATAAATTACTTTACTATGGCAGGGATTCGTTGTATTTTGGATCAGTTTATCAATGTCTATTATAAATGACATAAGTTAATCTCTCGGATGGAATATTTTGATAAGGACGAAAAGTAGTGAATAAGTGTCTATTTTTCTCGGCAGTGGCGGGGGCTTCTACGTTAATTACGATGCAGCGCATACTTGTACCTCCTTGTGACTGAGGTGACAACACCACTACTCCACTATCTTATGGCTAGGAGCAGAGAATCGATAACAAATAAAATATGTCTACGTTTCCTTATTAATTGTGATAAACAAAAAAATATATGATTTTTTGTTAAGGTGATGAGTTATGTTACAATGTGTGGGGAGGGTTGTGGTGTGTGGGGAAGGCTGTGGGTAGTTGTGGGTAATAATAGTGGTGGCCGGCCAAGGGGAGGCAGCCGGGCTATTCTGGAGTCCCCACACACACACGAGGTGACGTGGCCGCACCCACGACCAGCCTGGTGGGCGCTGGGGGACGGGGGGGAGGTCTAGCACAAAGGAAGGGCAAGAGAGAGAGCTGGCTGCAGAGGGACACGACCTGGAATGAAAAAATGGACGGCACACAAGGAAGTTCTGGCGGTGAGGTGAGCTGAGGTCCATACATGGTCCTGTGTGTGAGGTGGGGGGCAGGGGGAGCCTTGGGGATCAAACACAGTCCTGAATGAGAACCAGTAGAGGGGGGGTGACAGGGGGTGAGAGGGGGCTCTGGTAATACACAAGGTTTGGGTGATGGATGAGAGGGGCGGGGATGTGAGGGCCGATGGCTCTGGACATACGGTACATGGTCATTAAGGAGAGTGGGGGCTGTGAGAGTACACACGGTCCTGGGTGAGGAAACAGGAGGGCTGGGGGGGGCAAGAGGATGAATCCGTGATATTGTTAGGTTCCCCGAGGAGAGAGGAACATGAGAAGGTTGGGGAGAGAGTCGAGGAGAGGAGGAGGAGGGAGAGGACGCCACGGAGAGGTTCTCGGGGAGGGAGAGCAGGAAGGGGAAAGCGCTCGGTGAGAGCTTCCCGGTGGGGAAGGAACGTGAGGGGGGGGGGGGAGGAGACGGGGAGGCGGCGCAGCAGATCTATGGTCACGTGGTGGTGACGTGAAGAATAGGGAGGGAGGGAGGGAGGGAGGGAGGGAGGGAGGGGAGGGAGGGAGGGAGGGGGTGGTAGAAGACAGAAAGAAGAGAAGTGAACCCCAATATAGAACTTCTTGAATATTAAACTTACTGGAACCCCTAAAATATGGAACCTATTATGGGTACTCCTTAATGGGGGTCTTCCTTAAGTGCCTTTAACACCCAATAGAAACATAACATTACCGGGGAAGGTTATATATAACATATTCAAATAGCCAATCAACAATGGCTGCTCAAAGGGGTCAACAATGGCTGCTCAAAGGGGTCAACAATGGTTGCTCTAAGGGGTCAACAATGGCTGCTCAAAGGGGTCAACAATGGCTGCTCAAAGGGGTCAACAATGGCTACTCAAAGGGGTCAACAATGGCTGCTCAAAGGGGCACCAACCTAATTCAACCAGTAATGGATTGGGGCCCCAGTTATGGCTGATTAGATTAGGACTGGGGTCTGCCGGCACTGGGGTCTGTCGGCACTGGGGTCTGCCGGCACTGGGGTCTGTCGGCACTGGGGTCTGCCGGCACTGGGGTCTGTCGGCACTGGGGTCTATCGGCACTGGGGTCTGTCGGCACTGGGGTCTATCGGCACTGGGGCTCATCTGAGCTGCAACTACTGTATATAAACATGGGCTAACCTTTATACAATAGAAACAGGACCAAACAACTTAGCCTTAGTTGACCTTTAACCAGAGGCAAATCGTTAACCTTCTCAATGACGTGGTTAAGGTCGTTACTGAGTGGTATATTGTGTTGGGCCAGTAACCACAATAACGCTTATTTATGACTCTTGTCTGACCACCAAGTAAATTTATACCCAGCAGAAAAAATTATGGTATTGAGATTATAAAAGAATGTTTGTTTGTGAAATGAAAATGCGAATCGCCTTGAAATATATTGGGTCAGGAATGCATAATGCGTCTTCTCCTTTAAATATATTGGGTCAGGAATGCATATGTCTTCTCCTTTAAATATATTGGGTCAGGAATGCATAATGTGTCTTCTCCTTGAAATATATTGGGTCAGGAATGCATAATGTGTCTTCTCCTTGAAATATATTGGGTCAGGAATGCATAATGCGTCTTCTCCTTTAAATATATTGGGTCAGGAATGCATAATGTGTCTTCTCCTTGAAATATATTGGGTCAGGAATGCATAGTGTGTCTTCTCCTTGAAATATATTGGGTCAGGAATGCATAATGCGTCTTCTCCTTTAAATATATTGGGTCAGGAATGCATAATGTCCAACACTAAAACACTATCAACATTATTTCCATCACACAATTATATTTACTTTTAACACAACACATAAACGAAGGTGTCACGAATCTCACACAAGTCTACTTAACTTTTCCTATGTAGTGTCCTTGTAAAACAGTGTCATCACTCAGCAAACCCAAGATGGCTTCCAAGGTGGTCACTACTATTCAGAACACTCATTGATATGTTTGTTTACACCTAAATAATATTGTGTGGACGTAAACTTATAAAAAAATACACAATATTATACCTTTGTTGTCTCTGTTTATGAATGAAGGATCTATTCATTCATACACTGTGAATGACTTTAAGATCTTGTAGTGCTGTGCTATGGCTGCCCAGTTCCCTTCTACAGTAGAGGTCCCGGGCACGAGTCATGACTAGTGAAATAGTTAATTGTCTATACGACGTGTGTGTGTGTGTGTGTGTGTGTGTGTGTGTGGGGGTTGTCCCGCTTAGGTGTGTGGGCGGTATGGTGAACTACAGGTACTTGAGTGGTCTGAGCCCTGAAGCAATACTGAGTCAGGTTAGATTAAGTTAAGATAGGTTAAGTTAGGTGATCTCCTGTTGATTCAACGGAGAAATTACGTCCATAAATTTTTTCTCGACGGCTGGGACACCTCCGCTTCTGACGGTGTTGACGCCTCCTGGGGCATTTTATCCCTTGTTGACCCATTGTGCCCCCGTGGCTTTTGTCCGCTTTATGACCCCTGGGACTTACAGTATACCCCCCTCCCCCCCGTGTTGGTGATGTCTCCCAATGCCCGGCCACCTGACTATCTGTCTGTCCTGCTCTGCGCTTCAATGCCTCAACGTTTTCAGTGTAGGATGAAGGATACAGGATGACCAACGTTTTCAGTGTAGGATGAAGGATACAGGATGACCAACGTTTTCAGTGTAGGATGTGGAAGAGGGTCAGGGTGTGGGAGAGGGTCAGGGTGTAGGAGAGGGTCAGGGTGTGGGGGAGGGTCAGGGTGTGGGAGAGGGTCAGGGTGTGAGGTGAGGATAGTGTGAGGGAGTGAAGCTTATAACACACGGTATAGGGTATAAGGGATTAAGCTATCTGGCTGGGGCCCGGATCTGGACCACCCACCACCACCACCACCACCACCACCCACAGAGTCCACCACCACCACCACCGTCACCACCACCACCACACTGTACTAGGGGTTATGCCAGACTAAGGGACAGACACAGTCAACGTTACACAGTCGTTGACGGAAATACTGGCCAGCCACCAGACAGTAACCGTCCACCCGTCTCCTTGCTTCACCCCCTTCCCTAAATTCTTCAGCTGACACAAGAATGTTTTAAGGAATGTTGCAGAGTGACAGTGAGAACGAGTGACCTCCCGCGACGATGATGTGTGTGTGTGTGTGTGTGTGTAGAAGTGTCTGCGTGTGTGTGCAGGTATGTGTGTGTGTGTGTGTGTGTGTGTAGAAGTGTCTGCGTGTGTGTGCAGGTATGTGTGTGTGTGTGTGTGTGTGTCTTTAGAAGTGTCTGCGTGTGTGTGCAGGTATGTGTGTGTGTGTATGTGTGTGTATTTGTGTGTATGTAGAAGTGTGTGCGGTGTGTGTGTGTGTCTGTAGAATAATATATAATAATAATTAACGGTTTATTGAAAAAAGGTTACTTGCGGCCGAAGGCTGAAAATATACATTGGACATAAATGACTTTACATACATGTGTGTGTATTTGTGTGTATGTAGAAGAAGTGTGCAGGTGTATGTGCGTCACCCCTACTGCATCACACTCAGTAGTTCAAAAGGATGGTGATGGTGAGGTGTGTAGCATGACCTTGGTTGTAGAGGTCACTGGTGTACGAAACGATGGAGCAACCATTGTGTGTGTGTGTGTGTGTGTGTAGGGGTATGTGTGTGTGGGGAGTATGTGTGTGTGTGTGTGGGGGTATGTGTGTGTGTGTAGGGGTATGTGTGTGTGTGGGGTATGTGTGTGTGTGTAGGGGTATGTGTGTGTGTGTGAGGGGTATGTGTGTGTGGGGGTGTATGTGTGTGTGTGTGGGGTATGTGTGTGTGTGTGGGGCCATGTGTATGTGTGGGGGGGTATGTGTGTGTGTGGGGGTATGTGTGTGTGTGTGGGGGTATGTGTGTGTGTGTGGGGGTATGTGTGTGTGTGTGGGGGTATGTGTGTGTGTGGGGGTATGTGTGTGTGTGTGTGGGGGTATGTGTGTGTGTGGGGGGTATGTGTGGTAAATTAAGAGTATGTGTGTGTGTGTGTGTAGGGGGTATGTGTGTGTGGGGGGTTGTGTGTGTGTGTAGGGGGTATGTGTGTGTGTGGGGGTATGTGTGTGTGTGTGTGTGTAGGGGTATGTGGTGTGTGTGTGGGGGATGTGAATGGGGTATGTGACAGCTACACAACTAGACTAGATTTACCCTTGACAATTATACAGCTACTCACACATGACAGCTAAACAAATAAACACACACACACACACACACACACGACAATACACAGAGAATCATTATCATTCACATCATACAGAGAAACAGACTGCCGGATACTATCACAGGTTAAGTTATGGTACAGAGTTATTCGTGTATTTTTCACTAAATTATGTTCTGCTATATATGGTGAATAAGAGAGTATATACAATGGTCATGTGCGGATGTTTACCGGACAGACAGATCAACATATGAGAAGGTCGGGGCAGCATTATCCCAACACGAAGGTCGGGGGTCACCATGGTAGGTGGGTGTAGCTGGGCGAGGTGTGTTTATGTGTGTCAGTGTACGTAAGAGTGTATGGCAGATAACAAGTGATTCTGTGTACATGTATGTATGTATGTATGTACAGTCTCCCTTCACTAGTACGTTTACAGGGCTCGTCATATAAACATTCCACAAATCATTATCATTGAGATATTTGTTTTAATATTGTTTTACTTTGATTCCATAGTGTGTTTACTATTGTGAGTTTCCTTCTGTCGAATGTAAACAAACACAGCGTTGCCACACTGCACCTAACCTGACGAGCCCCTGTAAACGTGCTAGTGAAGGGGACTGTACCTAGGCTATATGACGAGCCCCTGTAAACGTGCTAGTGAAGGGGACTGTACCTAGGCTATATGACGAGCCCCTGTAAACGTGCTAGTGAAGGGGACTGTACCTAGGCTATATGACGAGCCCCTGTAAACGAACTAGTGAAGGGGACTGTACCTAGGCTATATGACGAGCCCCTGTAAAGCGAGCCCCTGTAAACGTGTAGTGAGAGGGGACTGTACTACAGGCTATGTAATGAGCCCCTGTAAACGTGCTGGTAAGAGGGGGACTGTACCTGGGCTATGGCAGGCCTGTAAACGTGCTGAGTGAGAGGGGGACTGTACCTAGGCTATATGACGAGCCCCTGTAAACGCACAAGTGAAGGGGACTGTATACGTTCTGAGTGTATACATGTACGTATAGTATTTGTAGCTAAGGAATATAGTATTATTTACATCAAGATAAGGTAGCTTGTGGTGCGGTTCATTCAGTTAATATCATCGCCATTAAATCCAGGTTCCGTTCACCAATGTTTCGGCCGCTGTGTTAACCTTTTTTTTCTCGGTGTCACCTTCAGCTTCCGTTCCCGGGAGGGTGTTGTGCCTCCTCCACTCTCCTCACTCGAGTCTCATCTGCCTCCTCAACTCTCCTCACTCGAGTCTCACCTGCCTCCTCCACTCTCCTCACTCGAGTCTCACCTGCCTCCTCCACTCTCCTCACTCGAGTCTCACCTGCCTCCTCCACTCTCCTCACTCGAGTCTCACCTGCCTCCTCCACTCTCCTCACTCAAGTCTCATCTGCCTCCTCCACTCTCCTCACTCGAATCTCATCTGAGTGATTAAGCTTTGAGTGATGATAAGATAGACTGGTGTAGTTGAGGATAACTAGTGTGTATTAACTGTCAATACTATGTGTGTAACTAGTGTGTATTAACTGTCAATACTATGTGTGTAACTAGTGTGTATTAACTGTCAATACTATGTGTGTAACTAGTTAGTATTAACTGTTAATACTATGTGTGTAACTGGTGTGTACCAAACAAAATATGGAGCCCTGTAAGAGAGTGACGCACCTCGTGTGTTGGCTCTCAGGTCAACTCTCCCGAACAATTAATACCAGGTCAGGTTTACACTCCCCCAATCTCCTGTGAGTTCGCTGGGAAGACAGGTCAAATACCGGTATCCTCGCTGACGCCTACTACAGGAGGATTGAGGCCCACCTACGTCACCCCTCCTGATTGACTAACATAGTTCCTCCTACACATAGTTCAGGTAATCACCACTAGGGGGCTCAGGACATGCGAGGATTGGCATAGTTCAGAAAATCGTCACTAGGGGACTCGGGAGTCGGTGGTAAGAATGTCCTACAAGTTCAACACATCAGAGCTTCCTGGTATCATTCACATCCTGGAGGCGACAAATAAACATTCACATGCACGACACATTCTACCTGCGCGATGACGTCATTAGCTGTCCCTGTACAAGCGGCATTCCCCTTTGAAGATGAGATGCCGTGATGCCGTCAGTCTTCATTATGCCCACCTGACAAACTCACTAATTGGCATAAGTCAAAAACTTAGTATGCACCGTGAATTAATAGTGAGCGTTGTGAAGGTAAAAGATTCATTCTGTATGCTGAGTATGTGAGGTGAGGAGATAGGTGTGTGTGTGTGTAATTCATGACCAGGCGCGGAGCTCAAGGGTCTCTTATAGGGCTGAATTAACTGACCTGAGTCACTTTATAGTCCTGAATTAACCGTCCCAAGTAAGTCTCCATTATGTAGTTAACTTTATCTTCCCGTTGTTTAAAATAAAGTTCTGTGTGGTGAAGAAATTTTCCCAGGGGCTGAACGGACGATTAGAACCTAATAACTGCGCTGGTATTAGGTGGACGGTGGCGTTGCTAGGTGATAGCCACTGATGCCAGGCTACCATTGTGACTACCACACCCAGGGGAGCAGAATATCAAATACTGTAGTGTGTCTTTATTATTGTGCTGTTGTTGTTGTATTTACCACTAAAGTACTGTATTAACTATCACTGTTACCGCATCTTATGGGACATGAGATGCGGTAGGATGAGAAGGAGGGGTGGGGTGGGGGGGAGAGAGGGGGGTTGTATTTTGAAGCGTCAGCCACAAGATCATCAGCTACTCGATAAGAGAATGAAATGTGGTGGCCAGATGTGGGTTCTTGCTATATGATGAGTGTGTGATAGGACAGTGTGCAGACATGGGAGGGCAGTGTGTGAGATGCAGTGAGTACACGAGGTGGTCTGGTTACGTGTGTAGAGACAACTTATAAACCAATAATAAGCAACTGTGCGTCAGTGACCCAGCTACAGAGTTTAGTGTACGGTAATAACTCACCCCAAATCATCTGCTGCTGTTCTTACGCGTGTCATAACAGATCCGTCACTGAGTTTGAGCAATTGTATTAAGTTAATCATTTAATTGTTATTATTATTAGATGTGAGTTAACATATGAGGTATGAAGGATATTGTTTGGGTGTTTGATATTTACACCTGAGAGTGGGACACGTATTACCAGGTATGACCGAGTAAACATTGTCGTTTAATACTGGACGAATCTCATTTAAAACCCGACCTCACTCCAGTCATGTCGAGAGCTGTTATAATCACTATATAACCTAACCTAACCTAATCTAACCCGTCCAATTTAGTGAGGTGTAACCTAATAACAAGTAGTGCATCTTTATTATCGTGCTGTTGTTGTATTAGCCATTAAAGTACTGTATTAACAATCACCACATCACCTAACCTAACCTAACCCGTCCATTTAGTGAGGTGTTATGACCCACTCACTTTAATGTACTTAGAACCCGTAAAAAATGAGTTTCTTTTCAATGCCCAAATTTGAGGTCAAGCCATTATTAAATTTTGTCACAACTTATTAATTTTTATCAACTTGGAATTATTATGAATCGCCTTATTAGTTAATGGTGATGCAATGAGCGTGCACATCACCACACAGTCACTGCCACCGTGCACCACAGTCACTGCCACCGTGCACCAGTCACTGCCACCGTGCACCAGTCACTACCACCGTGCACCACAGTCACTGCCACCGTGCACCACAGTCACTGCCACCGTGCACCACAGTCACTGCACCACCGTGCACCACAGTCACTGCCACCGTGCACCACAGTCACTGCCACCGTGCACCACAGTCACTGCCACCGTGCACCAGTCAGTGCACCACAGTCACTGCCACCGTGCACCACAGTCACTGCCACCGTGCACCACAGTCACTGCCACCGTGCACCACAGTCACTGCCACCGTGCACCACAGTCACTGCCACCGTGCACCACCGCCTCACAACAGGTGCTATGCTGGCATCCGCAGAATCCACACCGCCAATCTACACTAATCACGAGCAGAAAATGTCACATGATTGCCTAATAAACCCCTCGCTGGATATTAACCCTTATAGCCCCGCACTGTACGGCGGTTTTTACGTGTGTTGCCGCCGTTTCCTCCGCCCTTCTGGTGACCCCACAGAAAGAATAGCGGCTGGTAACTTTCAACCTGTATAATGTGAACTGCGTGTGTCCCCTGGCCTGTGTGTCGCGGTGTGTCCCAGAGTGGCCGTCACGTGTCTGGTGGGGATAATACCTATGTCTGCCACGGATATAACACCCAGCATGAAGGATATGGGTTCGTTAGGGAGCGTTATAGGTGGGTTACCAATTGTAAGGCTGGTGCGTTTGTGAGAGGTTGGTAACGAACCCCTCGAGGCGTGGTGGTGGGGGGGGGATGGGGTGTGTTCTGTGAGGGGTGAGTGGGTTGACGGGAGTGGGGGGTAGAGAGCTGGCATCCAGTTGAGGCTAGAGGGACGTAACCCCATCACCACACATAAACATTTCTCCGCTCATACCCGTGCACAGTATCTGGCCAACTGTGCACGTGCTCATGACAGCTGGTAGTTCACCGCTCATGTTTACACTTATGTGGTGGAGAGATAAGTGAGTGTGGGAGACGGGGGGACACCTCAGACGGTCGCTCGTACAGGGAGACAGTCGGCCATTATTTATGAGCGTAGATTGGTCGTTGCCCTTGGTGGGAAGAGCGGGCCAACTCTCACTACAAGTTAATGGACGATAGCCCAGTCTACCTCGAAATCCCTCACAGGTTGGGGGGGGGTCGAGTTGCCAAAGGGAATTAGTAGGGGAGGAGGGGTGGAGGGGGGGTGGCGCGGTAAAAACCTCACTCACCGCCTAAACGCAAAACCCAAACATCAGTGAAAAAGTTGTGAGAGTAAACCGTGCATCACTGTAGCCAAGTATTACATTAATTATAGCGTCTCCCCCACGAGATATCCTACAGGGAGTCGAGGTTGTTTGGTTGTTGGTGTCATACAGACAAACGTTTTGAGGTGATTTGTATCCTTAAGGTCCTTTGGGGGGGAATAATAACGAGAGTACTGGGAGGAAAAGTGAACTAAGAGCCATAATAAAGAGGCCTATCATATTGTCCCTACGTAGAGAGGTGAGGGGCTCAAACACGTGGGGGGGAGGAGGGAGAGAGGGGGAGGGAGGGAGGAAGGAGAGAGAGAAGGGGGAGGGTAAGGGAGGAGGAAGGAAGGAGAGAGAAGGGCGAGAGGGTGAGGGAGGAGAGAGAGGGGAGGGAGGGTGAGGGAGGGAGGGAGGGAGGGTGAGGGAAGGGGTACAACTCGTGGACGGCGGCAAAAAGGATCCCCTGAAAGTGTGTTGCGAGGTGGAGCTGAGATACCATCTTGACCGCTATAACACCCGGTGGTAGAGATGAGATTCGCTCGGCGGCCGGAGACCTTCAGGCAACCATTTTATTCCAAAGTTTTTCCTACAACACAGTCTCCTCAAGGGCTTGTCTCGGAGATAACGTCTGACTGCACATTTTATCATAGTTTCTCGTATATAAATCACCAATATTTAACGGCTTTAACCTATAATTACCACGGTAGTTAGGGTAGTTTGGTATAGGTGATAATACTCCCTCATACGTTAAATATATTTACACGTATTTAACTACTAAAGAAATAACTATAAAAAGGTCACATTAAGAGATGTTATCAAATATGAGCGTGTATCGTACCTCCGCCACCCACAACAGAACGCGGGGCTTCCAAGGTCGGTTACAAAATCAACACTCAGCAGCCGTGCCGGAGTTGTGCTGTGTGTGTGTTGGAGGATGATGAGCAAGCAAGCCACCCACACCCCTCCCTCCCTCCCTTCACTTAACCTAACCTAACCCATCACGATCCTTCACTAATAAATAACTCTGTTCAAATACATTTTTTTGTAATATTTCGGCTCAAGTGACTTTATTAAATATTCTCCATAAGTCTTTAAGAAACTGAAGCTTTATTTATGATGAGTAAACACTTAGCATATACTACTCTCGTCTTTTATTCACTGACCAAACGCAGTTCATCTCCTCAAAGGGAAAACATTAGATTTTTATCATTTTCAACAACTGTCAACAAGCTCGGGAAGGCCAAACCCTTCCTTGTGCGGCCCAGACCCAGGCAGGTGAGTAGCGACTTAAGACAATCATTACAGAACGTTACCTTGGTTAGGTTAGGTTAGGTCGGCATCACAAAATGGAGAAAAACTCATTAATACAAATAAAAACCTGAGAAAATCTGTTAAAATTACAATCCTCTTCACCTAATGACCCTCAAGTACTGACATACAGTACTACCTAAGTGACCAGGGAAGTACGTCCACAACTGTACGTACACACACAGAACTCGTACACACAAAGAACTCGTACACACACAATGACTCCACAAAACTACAAGAAGATCTTAACAAAGTTTTCGCATAGTCTGAAAAATGGCAGATGAAATGTAATGTGCAGTACCCAGTGTAGGTACAGTGTTTCTCAAACTGGGGGCCCCGCCAAGAGTTAAGGGGGGGGGGGCATGGCGGGCTAGTATAAGTAGTATATGTTTGGAGAAAATGTGGACACTCCGATTAACTTTTTTGTGTTACTTTGTCGGGGAGAAATAGTTTTTGTTCTTTATTAGTCATTGTGTGTAATGATAATACCCGTACGGTACAGTTTACACAGTATGGTGCAGCTGATAGTTGTTCATTCTCAACGGATTCGCTCAGATTGCACGATTCTAGTTCCTGTCAGCAGGGTAACGGGCGCTGGACACTGATCTCACCGAATGTTCTCAGTCTGGCTCAAGATGTCATTAGAGTAACATGTGAGTGTACTGTGTGTGTGTTTTACGTGTGAGTGTATAGCCATTTAATGTATGTTTACATACAGTATGTTTGGACTTCATGCATGTTTGTGTGTTTGCCATTCGGATTATTTTCTCATTTTTATTTTTTAGTATTAAAATTTTTAGTCTATCATTCGTCTGTTTCTGTGACATTGTTTTTTTTAAAGAACTAGTCAACATAGAGAGAGAGAGAGAGAGAGAGAGAGAGAGAGAGAGAGAGAGATTACATAATTTTAGTAAAACCAAGAGATTCATGATTGTCTTATATTTCTGTTTTGTATTATTATAATTTTTAGTCTATATCATTCGTCTGTTTCTGTCTGTTTGGCATTGTTTTTTTTTATAATTTCTTTAGAATTGTGATGGCTGCCAGTGTTGCTAAGAAGCGGAAGTACAATGATGAATACATTAACTACGGATTTACATCAATCCCCGCTGATGGCATCAAGAAACCTCAGTGTGTGTTGTGTTTCAAAGTGCTGGGGAACGATTCCATGAGGCCTAGTAAGCTGAAGCATCATCCACCCCCAGTATGTGGGAGAGACACCGATGTCTTCAAGCGCCATGAACGGAGTTTGGGCAAACAGAGACTGGATGAGAGTGGTGCCTTCCAACAACAGAACTTAACTGTAGTTGAGGCATCATATGAGGTTCACATTGAAATGGCAAAGAAGAAGAAGGCCCACACGATTGGTGAAACTTTAATTAAGCCGTGAGCTTTAAAGCGGGTTCTTGGAGAGGCAAGTGAACGAAAAATTCATCAAATTTCCTTGTCAGACGACACGGTGAAACGGAGAATTAGTGACATGTCAGATGATGTCATGAACAAGTGATACAGGAGATTAAATCATCTCCAACTGGTATGTTTACAATACAGCTGGATGAGTTGACGGATGTGAGAGTTCTTGTGCACAGTTACTCGTGTTTGTCAGGTATGTATTCTTGCATGACATCAAGGATAAATATCTGTTCTGTACACAGCTTGAGACCACCACAACAGTGTGATGGAAAAGTTGACTTGTTTCTTCACAGCTAACAGGATCACCTGGGAAAATTGTTGTGGAGTCTGTACTGATGCGATGCTGGGATCACGTCGAGGAAGTAGCTCTGAATGCCAAAGGGGTTCATTGTAAGATCCATCGTTTTGCACTAGCGTCGAAAACTCTCCCTGATGCCCTTTGCAAGATCCTGGAGGCAGTGGTAAAATGCGCCAACTTTGTGAAACCAGGAAATTTGAACTCTCGCCTTTTCCAGAACCTCTGTAGAGGCATGGATTCAGAGCATGAAACTCTCCTCTTTTACTCCAAAGTGTGATGGCTTACCACGGGTAATGTTGTGTTCCAACTTCGGGGAGAACTTAAGTTGTTCCTGGAAATGAAAGGGGAGGATGATCTACTAAGTCACTTGTTATGGGAGCCACGTCTTGCGTACCTGGCAGACATATTTGAGCAGTTAAACAGGCTGAATCTGAAGCTACAAGGCAAGGAAAGAAATGTGTTTAACCACATGGATTGTATTCGAGCATTTCTTGACAAACTCCAGAACTGGTAAAGGAAAGTCAGTGCAGGAAATGTTGCCATGTTTGAGAATCTCTCCACTGTTCTTGACGAGATTGAAGAGGATCTTCTGCTTGACCCATCACTCAAAAATGAAATAATCCAGCACTTGAACTCCTTGGAAAGTGAGCTCAAAAGGTACTTCCCAGAATTCGAGGAGGAAGAAGGGAAATTGGTGAGGAATCCTTTCTCTGGCACTCTTGATATTGCTCCCATTCCCGGAGTTCCTCATATGGGGAATGGAGAGAAAACGTTTGAGAAGCACTGGTCTAGGAGATGTAAACAGAGAAACCAGATACCAGGTGAACAACGATGTTATAAAGAAATCCGACTGTGAGAAAGATTTAAGAGTAATGATAAGTAGGAATCTTTAACCAAGTAAACAATGTGTATTTGCTCGAAACAAGGCTGATAAAGTACTTGGGTTCATACTAAGGAGTGTTAGTTACAAGACTAGAGAGGCCATCCTGAAACTATATCTTGTGCGTGTGAGACCTATACTTGGATTACGCAGTTCAGTTCTGGTCACCGTACTACAGAATGGATAGAGAATCCCTGGAAAGAATTCAGAGGAGAATGACAAGACTAATCCCGGGCATTAGGAACCTTGAGTACAGAGACAGGTTAAAGCATCTTAATTTGTACTCTCGAGAGAGACGTAGAGCGAGGGGCGATATGATAGAGGTGTATAAATGGAAGTCGGGGCTAAACAAAGGTGATATAACAAAGGTACTCAAACTATCCAACCAGGAGCGAACTCGTAACAATGGTTTTAAATTAGACAAATTTAGATTTAGGCGCGAAATAGGTAAACATTGGTTTGTAAATAGAGTAGTGGACGAGTGGAACAAGTTACCAAACATCATCATTAACTCAATACGCCGGATAGCTTCAAACATACAGTAGGTTGGATGGATATATAGGGGCTGGGTGTAAACGGTACTGCCTAGTATGGGCCAATAGTTACTGTTTCCTCCAGTCTTATGTTCTTATGTACCCAAAAACCACCTGGGGATACGATAAATGAGTTGTGAGGTAACCTTGTCCGGACACGAGGCTGTTGAGAGCTTATTTTGAGGTCACAGTATATGTTGGAGGTCAGGACTCTTGTTTGTCCATACTGGGAATTATTGGCACCAGTGAGTGTCAGAGTGCCACCCAGAGCCAAGAGGTGAGAGAGTGCCACGGAAAAGCACAGAAGTTACAGAAAGCCAAGTTGGACGTGGGAGAAAACCCTGGGTTAGGTTAGGTTAGTGGAGGTGGTGGTGGTGGTAGTATTGTTCATTCTAATAGCGGTGGTGGTGGTATAGTGGTGGTGATTATGATTATGACAGTGGTGGTAATATTGTTATTGTTGGTGGTAGTGGTGGTGACAGTGATAATATAGTATTGTTATTGGTGGTAATGATGGTGGTATAATAGTGGTGAGTAATGGTGTTAAAGGGTAATATTTTCCTCCACTCAGAGACCAACAAGAATGAACCCTTAACCCTCCATGGCAGTAATAACTCTTAACACTCTCTGTATCTCAGCCATAGAGACGTGAGGTGGTATACAGAGGAAACCTAACCTAACCTAATCTAAGCTAACCTAACCTAATCTAAGCTAAGCTAATCTAATGTAAGCTAACCTGACCTCACCTAACCTAACCTAACAGTGGCGAGTGCTTGGAGATGTTCAATCAGGGGTACAGTGAGGAGACCAGGGAGTGAACAGGTCAGGGGTACAGTGAGGAGACCAGGGAGTGAACAGGTCAGGGGTACAGTGAGGAGACCAGGGAGTGAACAGGTCAGGGGTACAGTGAGGAGGCCAGGGAGTGAGGAGACTACAAGTAAAAAAAATTAACGTAGAAAAAAGTTGAAGGAGTCTCACGTACTCTAAGACTTTACCTGTAAGACTCACAAAGGTAGAAACAGGACTGACAATAAGAGCGACAAAAAATGCTATTGAACTTATAATAATAATAACAATAATAATAATAATAATAACAATAATAATAATAATAATAATAATAATAACAATAATAATAATAATAATAATAATAACAATAATAATAATAATAATAATAATAATAATAATAGTAATAACAATAATAATAATAATAATAATAAAGGCTCACTAGAAATATTTAATAAGATGATCAGGTAAATATCTATTACACCAACATAGGAAGGACGAAAGGCCGGCATAAACATACGGTACATGTAGGCTCGTGGCAGCCAGCGTTAGCATGTGGAGAATGTCAACTAAGAATGTGGCGGGAATGTTCGACAAACTAGCCTACGTTCACATTCCTCTCTGTGTTGTCAATCATTCAAACACATTTATTTACTTGTTTTGTTTAGCTTTTATTTATTTGTTTTGTTGTCAGGTTTAAGCATGAAGGCGGGTGAAGGCGCTATGACGTCACAAGTGTTTGGGGTAGAATTTTGCGCGGCTCTGTCCAGGGATTGAGGAGGGAGGGAGGGAAGTAGGGAGTTAGGGAGGGAGGGAAGTAGGGAGGAAGGGAGAGAGGAAGGGAGGGAGGGAGGGAGGGAGGGAGGGAAAGTAGGGAGGAAGGGAGAGAGGGAGGGAGGGTGGGAGGGCAGTAAGGGAGGGAGGGAGAGAGGGAGGTAGGTAGCCACTCCAAAATTAACAAGTAAACCTCTTTCTGGCTCTCACTTGGGCTTCATATTCCTATATCATTTGAAGACGATTCCATAAACTCTATTTTAATAATACTCAACAGGACAATACTGCTACTATAAGACCATATCCTGTATAATATATCATGTAATAGGAGGAAATATATTGAAAAATAACTATGGAACTGAGACTAACAATCGGACATGGTTCCATCCCAAACGGGCGGGACACTGTGGCCTCTAGCCCCACGATGGTGACTCAGGCTGCCACACACCACCACAACCAAGTTTCCACACATCACCACTACTCTCAAACTCTGCTTATATACTCCCACTATATCATCACTATCATCACAACAGCTGACAGGTAGCTACAGATAGTCAATATTCCGTCAATAAAACATGTTTATTTTAGTAAGATAATCAATGGCTGGCTACTCATCCCGCGTTTTGTGATGATTAGCACAGCGTTCGGGGCGACGGCTCACACACCGCCTTGTCAAAGACGACCGTCCCTTATAAACCGTCCCCGTGGAATGATTCTAAACTTGTGATGAGGAATCCAAGCGACGGGAAAACATTCTCTCAACATTTTACACCTGACGGGACAAAACATTCTACACCTGAGGCAATATTCTCTCTTTACCAAAACTCAAGTTTATTTTCTCACATAAATGACGAATATTTCTGGTGTCATCTCACTTGGTCGATCGTCTTTTTTTTATACGATTTTTACCATCTTAGTTAAATTATCAGGTGAGCTTAGGGTAGGTTAGTGTTAGATTAGTGTTAGGTTAGTGTTAGAGTGTTAGGTTAGTGTTAGGTGAAATAAGCTAGGGTGGGTAACAGAAAAGCTCCATAAACCAACACACACTAACCTCTACTTCACCAATATATCGTGTAACTCGTCGTGTAGTGTAGGGAAGGTGTCTTACCCCTGTGAAGTAACGCGGGGATAATGCAGCAAAATACCACCAATGCGCTTTAATTAAGACAATCCCAAGTCATCAGCTCTACTAGACGGTCAGCTTACAGAGATGCCGCCTACCAATTGTTTAACACCATAAATATATTGAATTATTAACCTCAACAATAAATACATCCTATAAACACTATCACTTCCAATGTTTATTATTATAACATTACATTCTATGAAATAATGAGTTTAAGTTAGGTTAGGCTAGGTTAGGGTTAAGAAAGTCAGTCTCCCCAGTGTTGTGTAGGGGCAGTTTTTGTACACTGCAGAGTATGTCCACACACCACCACCCTGCTCAACACGCCTATAAACCTGGAGCTTGCTAGCATCTTGTCTCCACAGTGTGTGTTTGTAGCTATGATAGATGAATTTTACCTATAATGTGTATGCATACCTGTGTTAGGTCTATACACGTCTGTACTGGGTGTATGTGTACCTGTGTTAGGTCTATACACACCTGTACTGGGTGCATGTGTACCTGTGTTAGGTCTATACACACCTGTACTGGGTGTATGTGTACCTGTGTTAGGTCTATACACACCTGTACTGGGTGTATGTGTACCTGTGTTAGGTCTATACACACCTGTACTGGGTGTATGTGTACCAGTGTTAGGTCTATACACACCTGTACTGGGTGTATGTGTACCTGTGTTAGGTCTATACACACCTGTACTGGGTGTATGTGTACCTGTGTTAGGTCTATACACACCTGTACTGGGTGTATGTGTACCTGTGTTAGGTCTATACACACCTGTACTGGGTGTATGTGTACCAGTGTTAGGTCTATACACACCTGTACGTGTATGTGTACCTGTGTTAGGTCTATACACACCTGTACTGGGTGTATGTGTACTGTGTTAGGTCTATACACACCTGTACTGGGTGTATGTGTACCTGTGTTAGGTCTATACACACCTGTACTGTGTATATGTGTTTATAATTATGGCATGTGCTGTGTTTGTCTGCTGGGTGTTGTACTTGTTGTCTATAACACTGTGGTGACCTTGTTGGTCTATACGTCTGTACTGGTTTGTGTGTTGTCATAACCTGTACTGGGTGTGTACCTGTGTTAGGTTCTAACGTCTGTACTGGGTGTATGTGTACCTGTGTTGGTCTATACACACCTGTACTGGGTGTATGTGTTGTTGGTTCATACACACCTGTTGTGTATGTACTGTGGTCTATAAACCGCTGGGTATGTGTACCTGTGTTAGTCTATACCTGTATGGGTGTGTCTGTGTTAGGTCTATACACGTCTGTACTGGGTGTATGTGTACCTGTGTTAGGTCTATACACGTCTGTACTGGGTGTATGTGTACCTGTGTTAGGTCTATACACACCTGTACTGGGTGTATGTGTACCTGTGTTAGGTCTATACACACCTGTACTGGGTGTATGTGTACCAGTGTTAGGTCTATACACACCTGAAGGTGGTAATACTTTTAATCCAGCTGTTTGTAACATTACTTCATCAGGTGTGGCAGGTGTACAGGGTGTGGTCACTACACGTCTCCATTATGTCAGCAGGTGTGCAGGGTGTGACAGGGGTGGGGTGTGGTTGTTTGTGGGTGTGGTGTGGTCACTGTCTCATTTGTCGGGTGTGGGTGGGTTTGTGGGTGGTGTGGTCACTACACGTCTCCATTATGTCAGCAGGTGTACAGGGTGTGGTCACGTTGTGGGTGTGGTGTGGTTGTTTGTGGGTGTGGGTGTGGTGTTTTTGTGGGTGGTGTGGTTGTTTTGTGCAGGTGCAGGGGGGTTTGTGGTGTGGGGTCACTACACGTCTACAGTACGCAGCTTGAAAACAATGTGTGAAAATAAAACTGGTTAACTCTTTCAGTATTACGATGCCAACCTACATGAGTGTATCTTGTTAGTACACTGTGGTGGTGATGGTGACACTATCAGAACACTGTGGTGGTGGTGGTGACACACATCAGATCATTGTGGTGGTGGTGGTGACACTATCAGAACACTGTGGTGGTGGTGGTGACACTCAGAACACTGTGGTGGTGGTGGTGACACACTATCAGGAACACTGTGGTGGTGGTGACACTATCAGATCACTGTGGTGGTGGTGGTGACACATCAGAACACTAGGTGGTGGTGGTGGCACCAGAACACTGTGGTGGTGGTGGCACTTTGAACACTGTGGTGGGTGGTGACACTCAGAACACTGTGGTGGTGGTGGTGACACTCCAGAACCTGTGGTGGTGGTGACACTATCAGAACACTGTGGTGGTGGTGACACTATCAGAACACTGTGGTGGTGGTGACACTATCAGAACACTGTGGTGGTGGTGACACTATCAGAACACTGTGGTGGTGGTGGTGACACTATCAGAACACTGTGGTGGTGGTGGTGACACTATCAGAACACTGTGGTGGTGGTGGTGACACTCCAGAACACTGTGGTGGTGGTGGTGACACTCAGAACTGTGGTGGTGGTGGTGACACTTCAGAACACTGGGGTGGTGGTGGTGACACTCAGAACACTGTGGTGGTGGTGACACTCTATCAGAACACTGTGGTGGTGGTGACACTATCAGAACACTGTGGTGGTGGTGACACTATCAGAACACTGTGGTGGTGGTGACACTATCAGAACACTGTAAATATTCATAGACTAAGGCAGTGATGACCTCCCCCACAGTACAGGTTTACAGTAGGATAAAATCAGTAGTAATTCATGAATAAAACATAAGAATTTAATGCATAAGGTAGTCGAGCACAGCACAGTGCAGCACAGCACAGCACATTACAGCACAGTACAGCACAGCACGGCACAGTACAGTGCAGCACAGTACAGCACAGTACAACACAGCACAGTACAGCACAGTGCAGCACAGCACAGCACAGTAAAACACAGCACAGTACAGCACAGCACAGTACAACACAGCACAGTACAACACAGCACAGCACAAAGAAATGGACAGCTTCATAGGTTTTCCACCATACTGTACTGTAGTGATGAACTCTTGAGACAAATACAGAGACCAACACTCTATACAGACCACCATGTATACTGGCAGGAGGTATAAGATATACCCTTATACCCAACCTTATACCCAACCTTATACCCAACTCTACCCAACCTTATACCCAACCTTATACCCAGCCTTATACTCAGCCTTATACCCAACCTTATACCCAGCCTTATACCCAACCTTACTCTTATACCAGCCTTATACTCAGCCTTATACCCAACCTTATACTCAGCCTTATACCCAACCTTATACCTAGCCTTATACCCAACCTATACTCAGCCTTATACTCAGCCTTATACCCAACCTTATACCCAACCTTATGCCAGCCTTATACCCAGCCTTATACTCAGCTCTATACTCCAACCCTTATACTCAGCCTTATACCCAACCTTATACCCAACCTTATACCCAGCCTTATACTCAGCCTTATACCAACCTTATACCCAACATTATACCCAGCCTTATACCCATCTGCCTCATACTAGAATTGATATTGTTGGTGTGTTGCCCTTCTGCTGACTGAACACGCCTCAACCCTCCCCCAGCCCCTCCACTCCTCCCCCATCCCCCAGCCGGCCTGCCCCAGCTCCCAACCGTCCCATATAAGGGCAGCCTGCACTCCCCTAAGACACATACCTTCTTATCGTTAACAAGTCCTTTATATGGGAAAAATAAGCTCAACTCAATATTGTTCACGTCATCAAATATGTTCATATCCTGACCTGAACAACGAGCCCAAAAAAACCAGGCTTCGAATTAACCGCCATTATTTGATATATTGTACCAGGACTGTTCATAGGACAGGAAATAATTTTGTATAATTACAGGGCGTGGCAACCTTTGGGCCCCACCAGTCCCTTGACCGCCCTATTGGCAGAACCTTCACCACGATGCCATATACTGAGTCCACAATAAAAACAATATTTACCTCATAAACCCCCTAATACTTCTCCCCTCATACCTGATACTCACACCAACACGACACAAACACCAGAGATAAACAAACAGGTGAGAATAATGATGATAAAAGAGAGATAAATGAATATAATGCAATAATAGGAGTAAGGTTAATGGTCAAGGCTTGGGTCTTAAATCAAGGTATCATTGTGTAGACAGTCAAGACTCTGACCCATCACCTCCCTAATAACCTGTTTTTAGGCGGCCAATTGGCTGTATATATTGACCTGACTTAACTCTGGCTACCTCAGGTCACCGAGTGTTCTGGATTAGGTGGATATCAGAGGTGGTGATATGGCAACACACACACACACACACACACACACACACACACACACACACACACACACACACATGGCGGGATTCAGGCTACTTTCAGGAGATGTATGATAGGGGGAGGTGATGGGGGAGTAGAAGGGGGTGATAGGTGCTACGTGGATGACGAGGGTGGATGATCAGGAGTGAAGAGGTGGATGGAGGAGTTAGATGGGTGATGAGGAGGAAGTGGATGGTGAGGGGGATGAAGGAGGTGGATGACGAGGGTGGAGAAAGAAGAGGAGTGGGATGTAGTGGATGGCAAGGGTGGAACAGGTAGAACAGGAGGAGGATGTGGTGGATGACGAGGTGGAACAGAAGGTGGTACAGTAAACACCAACAGTAGACGGAAGAAAGGCTATGGAACCACCTAATTATTTCTCATAAACTATTATCCTTTTCTCTCCTGGAGTTGATTGGGATTGGTTGGGTTAGGTTAGGTTAGGTGGGTTATGAACTATCCCACATAGAAGATCGTCTTAAATGCGATTTTTACCGTCTTAGTTAAATGATTATATAGGTTGGGTTGGGTTGGGTTAGGTTAGGTTAGGTTGGGTTAGGTTAGGTCGTATTTCATCTTGATTAGTTTATTATCGCATTAACGTCTTCCGGACAGACAGACGGACACACAAAACAGTCACTTGTATATACTCTCACCAGGACGACGGGAGATAACACAACACAATGTCCCCTTATGTTTGTATTGTTATAATTCTTTACATTTTAATATAACGCCGCCCGAGGGATGTGTGTGTGTGTTGTGTGTGTGTGTGTGTGTGTGTGTGTGTGTGTGTGTGTGTGTGTGTGTGTGTGTGTGTGTGTGTGTGTGTGTGTGTGTGTGTGTGTGTGTGTGTGTGTGTGTGTGTGCTCAAACTCTACAGACATGCTTATGCCTACGGTGCTCCCCTTGTCAACTCTGGCTATCAACTTCCCAATAAAATACTTGTGAATTCAACAACTGTCACGTTCTTCTCCCCATAAACCATTCGGGACTAATCACAGCAAATTGGTCCCGACAGCCGCGCGACCGTGTCAAAAGACGATTGTTCCTCAATTACGTCGCCGTCCGTGATTTAAACCGTGTTATTGCCGGAGTAATGACTTCATGCTGAGACGCTGCGACATTGTTCACGTCGACGGGGACGTGACAGTCAATTCTCAGTTTCCGCCAGCAGTCGAACGACTGTCAGCATACACCCCCTGTACCCCGGTCACTGAGTGGTCAACAGGCGTTTACTAGCAACATATAACATGGTGTAATCTAGATGACACTATAAAATCATGAACTTTTCGTTGGTACATTAGTGAACCTTTGCCTTCAAAGAACTATAGCAGCAGAGTAAGACACGTCCGTGAAAAGGAGGTGTTAAATACGTGTTATATAGTAGAAGGAGGTGTTAAATACGTGTTATATATATAGAGAAGGGAGGAGTAAAATACATGTTACATACGTCTCATATAAGACCTTTTAAAATGTTTTTGTGTGTGTGTGACTACAGTTGGCGTGTGACAGCAGTAGTTATGTCATGGTCACAGGAGGTGAGTGGTAACACTAAGCGTCAGCAACAGCGTGTCACAATGAGTGTCATAACTACTGGGGGAAGCTACAATTAAGGAGTGTGTCATGTAACGGGGAATACTTAACAGCCATGAGTCTGCATGTGTCACAGCAGCGGTAGGAGTTGTGTCAGTAATAAATAGGAGGTGTCATACTAGCAGCCTTAATGTGTCACAGCAGCGGTATGAGTTGTGTCAGTAATAAATAGGAGGTGTCATACTAGCAGTCTTAATGTGTCACAAGAGGATGTATTAGTGTGACGTGACAGCACCAAAGACTGTGTCCTAAAGCTGCTGTAAGCATATCACAGCATCAGGTGAGTGAGCAGCAGTGTGGTGGCTAAGATCGGATGCATGTATGACCACAGCAAAAGTATGGTGTATATGGCAACGAGACAACGCATGACAGCCACAGCGGGAGCGTATGACAGCAAGAAGTGTGTGTCTGACAGTAGGTGGGCCCAGCAGGGTGTGGTGTGGTAGTATGTGGGAGGTGTTATGAGAACATCAGACACCAAAAAACAGGTTTACTGGCTCCTGAGCTTGGGACATTCCTGTGCTCATCATCAAACCTGCGCCACTTGCACTTATCTGTTCACCAAGTCATTTGTATGCGTATGTCGTCCAGGAGTCATGTGTGCTTTTAAGTCTACTATTGTTTCCTCCGGTTGCAAGTTTCGCTATTCGTCCGGCACTGAAGACGATTCTCACGAGTTCGTATATTGTTAAATATTCTTGTAACTAACCATGTACAGTCCCCTTCACTAGTGCGTTCACAGGGGCTCGTCAGGTTTGGTGCAGTGTGGCAACGCTGTGTTTGTTTACATTACGTCAGGCAGTTATGTGGAGACTTACGGGAAAATTAACTTACGAATCTTTGAGAATTTTGGTCCACGAAGTTTAAGATCAATAACGTGTATTTTACCTCATCTCTCTCGTCCACCCCGACTATCCTTCCACCCTCCCCCATCCACTTAGTCTCCTTCCTCCCGCCCTGGTCCACCCTCACACCTCCCTCCCTAACTCCCTCATCCACCCTCCATTCCTCCCCCCCCACCCTCCCATTCCTCCCCCATCACCACCCTCCCATTCCTCCCCATCACCACCCTCCCATTCCTCCGTCTCTTCATGGCTCTCACCAACTATCTCTCTCGCACCATTGACGAAACAACGAAGATAATGAAGACAAAGAGAGAGAGAGAGGGGAGAGAGAGAGAGAGAGAGAGAGAGAGAGAGACACGCCTACTCCTCTTATAGTCTACAATGTCCTCCTCCTCCTCCTCCTCCTCCTCCGCTAGTAACTTCATAACAGTGTTCCCTCTCCTCAGCTTGTTACAGGTATCACTTTTAATGGCCTCCTCCTCATAATGGTTTAAATACCTAATCCCAACCTTAACAGCTACATATAATTCTTGGGGAGCGTCGTAAGATGACGTCGCGTCTCACCTAGATATAATGATTACGTCACGTCTCACCTAGATATAATGATTACGTCACGTCTCACCTAGATATAATGATTACGTCACGTCTCACCTAGATATAATGATAAATGTTTTACGTTTCCATAAAGGATAAAAAACTGTTTAAAAAGCTTAACAAGTCTCAGGTGTTGTACTTACCTTACATTACTCCCCTTGTGATAATTCTCACCACTCACTCGTCCGGAATTGATAAATGGAATCAACTGTTACATACATCACATTGTATGAAGGTTTTCTTGAACGAGCTGAGGACACTGGACACAGCAGCTCCTGAAATATTCATGTTAGGTTAGGTTAGGTCAATACTGTTAATACACCAAAAATATATGGTTCCTGACAAAGACTAACACTAAATTAAATGGTTTAATACTTACATTAGATACGGTCTTCTTATCACAAGTCCAGAATACACGATATCCTGTTATCCTCAGTGTTATCATCATCATTGGTGTTATTAATGTTATCCTTTGATGTTATTGCAATTTAATTAACACATGTTTTTGTTTGTTATTTATTGCCACTGACTGGCACTGACGTTATATTCCACTGACGTTATATTCCACTGACTGGCACTGACGTTATTCCACTGACTGGCACTGACGTTATATTCCACTGACTGGCACTGACTTTATATTCCACTGACGTTATATTCCACTGACTGGCACTGACGTCATATTTCACTGACTGGCACTGACGTCATATTTCACTGACGGGCACTGACGTCATATTTCACTGACTGACACTAATAAAATATTTCACTGACGTTATATTTCACTGACGGGCACTGACGTCATATTTCACTGACTGGCACTGACGTCATATTTCACTGACTGACAACAATAAAATATTTCGCTGACTGGCACTGATGTCATATTTCACTGACTGACACCAATAAAATATTTCACTGACTGGCACTGACGTCATATTTCACTGACTGACACCAATAAAATATTTCACTGACTGGCACTGACGTCATATTTCATTGACTGGCACTAATAAAATATTCCACTGACGGGCACTGACGTCATATTTCACTGACTGGCACTGACGTCATATTTCACTGACACACCAATAAAATATTTCACTGACTGGCACTGACGTCATATTTCACTGACTGACACCAAAAAATATTTCACTAACTGGCACTGACGTTATATTTCACTGACGGGCACTGACGTCATATTCCACTGACTGGCACTGACGTTATATTCCACTGAAGTTATATTCCACTGACTGGCACTGACGTTATATTCCACTGACTGGCGCTGACGTTATATTCCACTGACTGGCACTGACGTCATATTTCACTGACACTAATAAAATATTTCACTGACTGGCACTGACGTCATATTTCACTGACTGGCACTAATAAAATACTTCACTGACTGGCCCTGACGTCATATTTCACTGACTGGCACTGACGTCATATTTCACTGACTGGCACTGACGTCATATTTCACTGACTGACACTAATAAAATATTTCACTGACTGGCACTGACGTTATATTCCACTGACTGGCACTGACGTTATATTCCACTGAGTGGCACTGACGTTATATTCCACTGACTGGCACTGACGTTATATTCCACTGACTGGCACTGACGTTATATTCCACTGACTGGCACTGACGTTATATTCCACTGACTGGCACTGACGTTATATCCACTGACTGGCACTGACGTTATATTCCACTGACTGACACTAATAAAATATTTCACTGACTGGACACTGACGTCATATTTCACTGACTGACACTGACGTCATATTTCACTGACGCACTGACGTCATATTTCACTGACTGACACTAATAAAATATTTCAGACTGGCACTGACGTCATATTTCACTGACTGACACAAATAAAATATTTCACTGACTGGCACCGACGTCATATTTCACTGACTGACACTAATAAAATATTTCACTGACTGGCACTGACGTCATATTTCACTGACTGACACAAATAAAATATTTCACTGGCTGGCACTTGACGTTATATTCCACTGACTGGCACTGACGTTATATTCCACTGACTGGCACTGACGTCATATTTCACTGACTGGCACTAATAAAATATTTCACTGACTGGCCCTGACGTCATATTTCACTGACTGACACTAATAAAATATTTCACTGACTGGCACTGACGTCATATTTCACTGACTGACACAAATAAAATATTTCACTGACTGGCACTGACGTTACATTCACTGACTGCACTGACGTTATATTCCACTGACTGACACTAATAAAAATTTCGTGACTGGCACTGACGTTATATTCCACTGACTGACACTAATAAATATTTCACTGACTGGACACTGACGTCATATTGACTGGCACTAATAAAATATTTCACTGACTGGCACGACGTCATATTTCACTGATTGGACACTAATAAAATATTTCACTGACTGGCACTGACGTCATATTTCACTGACTGACACTGACGTCATATTTCACTGACGGGCACTGACGTCATATTTCACTGACTGACACAAATAAAATATTTCACTGACTGGCACTGGACGTTATATTCACTGACTGGCACTGACGTTATATTCCACTGACTGGCACTGACGTTATATTCCACGACTGGCACTGATGTTATTCCACTGACTGGCACTGACGTTATATTCCACTGACTGGCACTGACGTTATATTCCACTGACTGGCACTGACGTTATATTCACTGACTGGCACTGACGTTATATTCAACTGGCTGGCACTGACGTTATATTCCACTGACTGGCACTAATAAAATATTCACTGACGTTATATTCCACTGGTGGCACTGACGTCATATTTCACTGACTGACACTAATAAAATATTTCACTGACTGGCACCGACGTCATATGTCACTGACTGGCACTAATAAAAATTTCACTGACTGACACTAATAAAATATTTACTGACTGGCACTGACGTTATATTCCACTGACTGGCACTGACGTTATATTCCACTGACTGGCACTGACGTTATATTCCACTGACTGGCACTGACGTTATATTCACTGACTGGCACTGACGTTATATTCCACTGACTGGCACTGACGTTATATTCACTGACTGGCACTAATAAAATATTTCAGACTGGCACTGACGTCATATTTCACTGACTGACACTAATAAAATATTTCACTGACTGGCACTGACGTCATATTTCACTGACTGGCACTAATAAAATATTTCACTGACTGACACTGACGTTATATTTCACTGACTGGCACAGACGTCTATTTCACTGACTGACACTAATAAAATATTTCACTGACTGGCACTGACGTCATATTTCACTGACTGGCACTAATAAAATATTTCACTGACTGACACTAATAAAATATTTCACTGACTGGCACTGACGTTATATTCCACTGACTGGCACTGACGTGATATTCCACTGACTGGCACTGACGTTATATTCAACTGACTGGCACTGACGTTATATTTCACTGACTGCACCATAAAATATTTCACTGACTGGCACTGACGTCATATTTCACTGACTGATACTAATAAAATATTTCACTGACTGGCACTAATAAAATATTTCACTGACTGGCACTGACGTCATATTTCACTGACTGGCACTGACGTCATATTTCACTGACTGACACTAATAAAATATTTCACTGACTGGCACTGACGTTATATTCCACTGACTGGCACTGACGTTATATCCACTGACTGGCACTGACGTTATATTCCACTGACGTTATATTCCACTGACTGGCACTGACGTTATATTCCACGGACTGGCACTAATAAAATATTTCACTGACTGGCACTGACGTCATATTTCACTGACTGACACTAATAAAATATTTCACTGACTGGCACTGACGTCATATTTCACTGACTGGCACTAATAAAATATTCCACTGACTGACACTGACGTTATATTCCACTGACGTTATATTCCACTAACTGGCACTGACGTTATATTCCACTGACTGGCACTAATAAAATATTTCACTGACTGGCACTGACGTTATATTTCACTGAGTGGCACTGACGTTATATTCCACTGACGTTATATTCCACTGTCACTGACGTTATATTCCACTGACTGGCACTAATAAAATATTTCACTGACTGGCACTGACGTCATATTTCACTGACTGACACTAATAAAATATTTCACTGACTGGCACTGACGTCATATTTCACTGACTGGCACTAATAAAATATTCCACTGACTGGCACTGACGTTATATTCACTGACTGGCACTGACGTTATATTCCACTGACTGACACAAATAAAATATTTCACTGACTGGCACCGACGTCATATTTCACTGACTGACACTAATAAAATATTTCACTGACTGGCACTGACGTCATATTTCACTGATCGACACAAATAAAATATTTCACTGACTGGCACTGACGTTACATTCCACTGACTGGCACTGACGTTATATTCCACTGACTGACACTAATAAAATATTTCAGTGACTGGCACGACGTTATATTCCACTGACTGACACTAATAAAATATTTCACTGACTGGACACTGACGTCATATTTCACTGACTGGCACTAATAAAATATTTCACTGACTGGCACTGACGTCATATTTCACTGATTGACACTAATAAAATATTTCACTGACTGGCACTGACGTCATATTTCACTGACTGACACTGACGTCATATTCACTGACGGCACTGACGTCATATTTCACTGACTGGCACTGACGTCATATTTCACTGACTGACACTAATAAAATATTTCACTGACTGGCACTGACGTCATATTTCACTGACTGCACAAATAAAATATTTCACTGACTGGCACTGACGTTATATTCCACTGACTGGCACTGACGTTATATTCCACTGACTGGCACTGACGTCATATTTCACTGACTGGCACTAATAAAATATTTCACTACTGGCTGACGTCATATTTCACTGACTGACACTAATAAATATTTCACTGACTGGCACTGACGTCATATTTCACTGACTGACACAAAAAAATATTTCACTGACTGGCACTGACGTTACATTCCACTGACTGGCACTGACGTTATATTCCACTGATGACACTAATAAAATATTTCAGTGACTGGCACTGACGTTATATTCCACTGACTGACACTAATAAAATATTTCACTGACTGGACACTGACGTCATATTTCACTGACTGGCACTAATAAAATATTTCACTGACTGGCACTGACGTCATATTTCACTGATTGACACTAATAAAATATTTCACTGACTGGCACTGACGTCATATTTCACTGACTGACACTGACGTCATATCACTGACGGGCACTGACGTCATATTTCACTGACTGACACAAATAAAATATTTCACTGACTGGCACTGACGTTATATTCACTGACTGGCACTGACGTTATATTCCACTGACTGGCACTGACGTTATATTCCACTGACTGGCACTGACGTTATATTCCACTGACTGACACTGACGTTATATTCACTGACTGGCACTGACGTTATATTCCACTGACTGGCACTGACGTTATATTCACTGACTGGCACTGACGTTATATTCAACTGGCTGGCACTGACGTTATATTCCACTGACTGGCACTAATAAAATATTTCACTGACGTTATATTCCACTGAGTGGCACTGACGTCATATTTCACTGACTGACACTAATAAAATATTTCACTGACTGGCACCGACGTCATATGTCACTGACTGGCACTAATAAAATATTTTGACTAATAAAAAATATTTCACTGACTGGCACTGACGTTATATTCCACTGACTGGCACTGACGTTATTCCACTGACTGGCACTGACGTTATATTCCACTGACTGGCACTGACGTTATATTCCACTGACTGGCACTGACGTTATATTCCACTGACTGGCACTGACGTTATATTCCACTGACTGGCACTAATAAAATATTTCATGACGCACTGACGTCATATTTCACTGACTGACACTAATAAAATATTTCACTGACTGGACTGACGTCATATTTCACTGACTGGCAATAATAAAATATTTCACTGACTGACACTGACGTTATATTTCACTGACTCACAGACGTCATATTTCACTGACTGACACTAATAAAATATTTCACTGACTGGCACTGACGTCATATTTCACTGACTGGCACCAATAAAAATATTTCACTGACTGACACTAATAAAATATTTCACTGACTGGCACTGACGTTATATTCCACTGACTGGCACTGACGTGATATTCCACTGACTGGCACTGACGTTATATTCAACTGACTGGCACTGACGTTATATTCCACTGACTGGCACTAATAAAATATTTCACTGACTGGCACTGACGTCATATTTCACTGACTGATACTAATAAAATATTTCACTGACTGGCACTAATAAAATATTTCACTGACTGGCACTGACGTCATATTTCACTGACTGGCACTGACGTCATATTTCACTGACTGACACTAATAAAATATTTCACTGACTGGCACTGACGTTATATTCCACTGACTGGCACTGACGTTATATTCCACTGACTGGCAGACGTTATATTCCACTGACGTTATATTCCACTGACTGGCACTGACGTTATATTCACGGACTGGCACTAATAAAATATTTCACGACTGGCACTGACGTCATATTTCACTGACTGACACAATAAAATATTTCACTGACTGGCACTGACGTCATATTTCACTGACTGGCACTAATAAAATATTCACTGCTGACACTGACGTTATATTCCTGACGTTATATTCACTGACTGGCATGACGTTATATTCACTGACTGGCACTAATAAAATATTTCCTGACTGGCACTGACGTTATATTCCACGGTGGCACTGACGTTATATTCCACTGACGTTATATTCCACTGACTGGCACTAATAAAATATTTCACTGACTGGCACT